>NC_133666.1:688201370-688417160 GCF_037893015.1 Macrotis lagotis
TGACCTGACATCAAGTCTTTCCAAAAGGCTATTCCACTTCCAGGTATGTCCAGGGAACGAATGGGAACAGTACTTGTCTCTTTGTACCTTCTCTAAACTTCAACTGTTTTGAACCCTCACACCTGCTCTCCATGTGCACAAAGAGATCCCTGAAGCCAGGTGTGTGCCCCAGGCCCAAATCTCCTAGCCAACTGGAAGGGAACATTGCTGAGGCCTGTTTGTCCCGGAGAGATTGTAGTCAGAGCAGAAGGGGAGAGATGACTCAGACCTAGGGAGGAGAACAGTCTAACGTGAGAATCAGCCAGTTAATCTGACAGCTAGAGACAGAGTCTGGACACAGGGGCTGCACAAGAGGAGAGAAAGAGACTAGAGCTGGAACCAGTAGACCCAAATTTATATCCTGATTCTGCCACTAACATGCAGCTTCTGGTCTCTGGGTCTCTGCTTCCTCCTCTGCAAAAGAAAGGAAGTAGATCAGACTGACTCTGAGGTCAGTCTTGTCCCAGACCCTAGGAGCCACCAACCTTGGCAAATGCAAATGATTTTTATTTGTTCTATCCAGTCATTTGATCACAGTATTATATTTGTAGAGCTTGAAGAAACCATAGAGGCCATTCACTTTATAGCTGAGGAAACTGAGGCATTTAGAGCTTAAGTGACCTACACAGGGTTACATAAAGACATAGTGTCTGAGGACAAATTCAAAACCAGATCTTGACACAGCCTAGTGGCCTAACCATTCTACTGTTTGATAATCAATCCACAAAATTTTTATTAAGCACCGATGTCCTAGGATATGGAGGGAGCTAGGTGGCTCAAGGGATAAAGAAATGGGCTCAGGAAAACCCGAGGTCAAATCCAACCTTATACACATACTAATTGTATAACCTTGGTCAATTCAGTTAACCCTGTTTACTTCAATTCCTTTATTTCTAATATGAGGTGGAGAAGGACATGGCAAACCACTGGAAACCACTGCAGTATCTTTGTCAAGAATATCCCATGGATAGTCATGAAGGGTCAGGTATGACTGAACAACAATTGTATCAGGTGCTCCATTGTAATCAAATACTTCTCACTTCCCTTTTACATGTGTCATCTCTTCCTATTGGAATATCAGGTCCTTGAGAACTATAATTGTATCATTTGTTTAAAGGTTTCCCCAACAGGTTGCAGAGTCCTGGGTTCATGATCAGCACTTAAAATACATTTTCATTCATTCACTTTCTTAATTCTTCTTTACATCGAGCCTTGCTAATTAGAATTATACATTTGTCTTTCTTGCTAGTCAAATTCTTTCCATTTACAGTCTTATCATTGTGTGTTTTTGCCTGTTTTTTCTTCTGATTTTAGTTTGCATCAATTTATATGAATTGACTTCCAATCATTCATATTCACTACTTCTGTTGATCATTTCAATCATATCTATCTCTTTGTGACTCCATTTGAGGTTTTTCTCAGCAGAGATACTAGAGTGGTTTGCCATTTCCTTCTCTAGTTCATTTATAGATGAGGAAACTGAGGCAAATAGGGTGAAATGACTTGCCCAGGATCACACAGCTAATGTTTGAGACTGGATTTGAACTCAGGAAGATGATTTCTGGCTTAGCTTTCTAGCCATTGTGCCACCCAGCAGCTCAACATAGCTTGCTAGAAAATAGCAATATCTAGGAATACACACACACACACACACACACACACACACACACACACACACAAACACAAACACACCACAACTCACTGCCTAATCAATAGCTACCAATTGTGAGTTCCTTAAAGGAACAAGGATTTTACCTTTCCCTGTCTCCACAGCACTTAACACCATGTCTGTCACATAGAAGTGCTTAAGTAAAGTTCAGTGACTCAATTTGACTTTGTTCGTGTTTACCACAAAACAGTTGCTGTGAATACTTTTTAGCATATATGGTATCTTTTGGTTTCTGACTTCTGGGAGATGTATAGGCTTTCTAAGTCAAATTATTGGGACAATTAGGTAACTTCTTTAGAATAATTCTAAAGATTTGCTAAGAATAGTTAGAACAATTCACAAGTCCACCAAGGTTGTATTAGTTTGGACGCAGTCAACCTAGAATCAACATTGAAAATAATCATTTTTGACTCTTTGGAGTCTATTGCGTTCTACATGTCTCAGTTATACAATGACACCATTCCAATCTTGATATCAAAACCCTGTGTTTCTGGGAGAAGCTTGAGATCATTTTAAATTTTACAATTTCCTAAAGGCTATCAGGGATGTTTGATTTCTTCTGGCTCATTCTGAGCTTATTCCGCTATCTATTTATATTGCCCATCACAGATATACATGTAGATAAATAGATTCAACATGTTGTCGATGAAATTAAATGTCTAATCAAGACACTCTTCATCCACTTTACTTTGTGGATGGTTGGACTAAACTCCTTTGAGAAAATTCAGATCTCTTTCAGGGGGTTCTACAATGGGGGACGGAGGGGTTGATGCAACTAGCACAATGTCACCTACAAATAGAATCACCTGATAGAAGAGTTCATCGTGCCCAGAGAAACCTTCTTAAAGTTGAATCCTTCCCTGATTCTCCTCCATCTCTGGCAAACATTTTTGACGAGCATTCATCTCCTTCTTTGATGTTTCATCTCATGTCTGTAAGCAGGATCAGGTCACTTCTGTTGTTACAGCTTTCTCGGAATCTTGATTAATTTTGATGAGTCCATGCATACATTAATGAAGATTCCTCAGTGTTGTTCAGATTGGAAAATAGGGACATAAGTCCACAATTCTCAATATTCTCTCAGTCAAGTTGCTCAGTATTATAGAAAACATGAGACCATTTTCCCCACAGTAACTTCCATTCTTTCAGATACCTTGTTAATTCTTCAACCTCCTACAAATATCAAGTTAAATCAGTAATTCATTAAGTAGCTACTAAGTGCCAGTTATAAAGAGAGAAAGAAAAACATGGTTCCTTCTCTCAGGAAGGTCACCATCTAATGAGGGAGACAATATGCACACAATTATGTGCAAACAGGACCAATTGGAGATAGGCTCAGAATTGTGTTCTAATTGCTATTTGGTCCAGTGTCTGTTCTCTTTAGTCCTATTTCTAGGGCTTGTAAAAGAACAGCTTGATGACAAATGATGATAAAATCCAAGTATGGATGGCTCTAGTATCCTTGATGGGAAACAGTTTGCTCTAATAATCTTTTGTAATAATCTTTTTGCCATATTTCTTAGGTGTTGGTCTTCCATTTATATCCTCAAATGCCCTCAGGGTAACTTTGCTTAGTTGGGTGTCTGGCCAAACTTGAAGATCATCTCATTTTTGCTGTTTTGTATCCCAAGTGCTTCACCTGGTGCCCAGGATCATTATTCTTGTTGCTGTTCATCCTTTATTCTCAAAGAGGACCAATGGCATCCAGATGATGATGTCTTGACGTGCAAGTGAACTGGATGTGAGATAAAGTTATCTGTTTCACTCTCTCTTCCAGACCATCTGAATCCAGTGACAAGTCATAGGATAAGATGGCCCCAGATAGGAGTCCTTAGGAGATCTTGACCTTTTTAAGCTAAGATCTTTCCCAGTCTCAGTTTTTCTGAGGAAACATTTATTCAGTGATTAAAGACTAGTAAGAATTGAGATGGCCTAGCCTAGCCTTACTTCACAAAAGCATCAATCTGGAAAGGGAAGACTCAGTTTCTAGCCAGAACAGAAACAATTGCTGCTAACTCTGTAACATTCAAGGTATCTGATAAGGTTTGCTGATAGGTTTTACTCTCTGCTGCTAGTCTCCACTATATGAGGTTATTTTGCTTGTAATCTTTCAAGATCTATCTTTATGATCAATGTCAACAATTATTTATTAGTAATTGAGGTTTGTCTGGCCCTGTGGTAGGTGTCCCAGAAATAAGTGCAAAGAATGAAACCAACCCTATCTGTAATGAGCTATGTTATTAATTATTATATTCATTCTCATCTCTATTTGGTAGGGAAGTCAAGTGTTTGCTGACAAAAGTAGAGAAGTTTTGGGCTCTTAGAATACAATGAAAGGAAAATTAAATCATGTTTTGCCTCAAGAAGCTTACTTTCAGTCTTGCTGAACTATACTAAGAAATCTCAGGAGAGAAAGAACACTAATAAATGGACGAATCAGAAAGGCTTAATATAAGAGGTAGTATCTGAAATGGAAATCTAAGGAAGCTATTGAGTCTCAGAAGTAAAAGTGAAGAACAAGTGCATTCCGGATATTCTATGTAAAGACTCCAAGTTGGACAATGGAATTCTGGGTTGGGAAAATAACTGGGAGCCCTGTTTGTTGGGAACACTGAGTGTACAAAGGGTATAAGTATAAAGAAAGTCAATGAGTATGAAATACTCAAAGAGAAGTTATCAGTGTAGAAACAGATGCCAGGAGAGGACACACTTTTCCACAGAGGTTGATATTTTAAAGGCGAATTGGCCAAGACTTTATTTTTACTCCGGTCTGTTTGCCTTTGCTGACTGCTTAGACCCTGATCATTCAGGAATAGGAAGCAAAATATTTATTCATCTTCCTATCCTCAAACTTCCCTCAGCACGAAATCTGTTTTTCCTGCCCAGGACTTCATAATCCTTGGCAGTGATGGCTAGGTTCCTTTGGGTAGTTTTATTTGTCTGGATGTATATCAGTTGATGGAGGCAGTAGTCATCAAGTTTGATGGAACTCAAGAGACTCCTCATCATATCTCAGATAAAAGGCCCAAGGAAAGTGAGTTCATAGGTGTTCTTCTCTAGAATTCCAAAATATTGAGATTGACTACTCAAGGCCGGAAGATAAGTTGACTTCCCTCCATAAAGAAAGTACTACCAGTTACAGTCTCTAGGGGACACTAGACTAGCATGGGAACCTTTGTTTCCTTCTCTCACCTCAGTATAAGAGGGAAAATATTTCACTGTATCCCATTGCCTGGATATCTTAGTCTTCCTGTCACCCTTGAGGCCTCAGACGGCTTAAATAAAGCCATCATTTTTATGTGTTGAAAAGATAAACAAATGAATCCCTATAGGGTCTGTAGAAATTGTCCATTCATAGCTCTTTCCCTCCCCCCCCCCCAACCCCATCTACTCTAGGAGGAAAAGTTCCCCTTGGGCTAACTGCTGCTCATTTTGAAAGCCTAATAGGACCAACAGTAATGAGAGATGTTTGATAAGAATCTAAGGCAGCCAGGGATCAGGATGGAGAGGAGTTACAAAGGGACATTTGTCAGACACCATTGTTCAGTCTGGGGCCAACCAGGTCACGCCATATAGACCCAGTGATCATCCATGCATCCTGGCTTTCCCTATAAAGATCCAATATCAAGAAAAGGAAAGTCTAGATTCTTCCTTAGTTAGGCCTTCTTTGTGTAGTAAACACATTTTAGTCAAAGGAAAGGGAATAAGATAATCTCTTTTCCTGAAGTGAATATCCCCTGCTTACCCCCCTACACAAAACTCTCTCTGTCTCTGTCTCTGTCTCTCTCTGTCTCTGTCTCTCTCTCTCTGTCTCTCTGTCTCTCTCTCTCTCTCTCTCTCTCTCTCTCTCTCTCCCTCTCCCTCACATACACACACACCCATACCCATACATATATAAATATTTCTTACTTCTCTTATTTCCATTTTGATTCCCAATGGAATTTGTACTTGGAAAGACATTTCCTTTGGTTTCTCTATCACAATTCAGAGATACAAAAGTTCTGTTGCTTTTCACTGAAGCTATGCCAATGGTTGACCATAGAATGTAACTGGGCAGGGAGATGTTACTGCTTTTTAGTAACTTCTCATGTGAATTTATAGAACAGGGGTTGTCAGAGTTGGGAGGGACCTCAGAATAGGGAATGTCAGAATGGGGAGAGGCCTTAGAATCTACCTTAGAACTGGCAGATATGGAAGAATCTTCCTAATATCATTGTACAAGAAGGTACCATCAAAGCTGTCTAATGTAGCCTTCATTTTAGATGAGCACATTGAAATCCAGATAGTGACAGTACTATTCCCAATTCACATTCATGCTGATCTAGGAACTGCTTTGGAGGATGGTGGTGATGAGTTGACTAATTCTCATGGGGTTAACAATGCCAGAGAGATTCTTCTCATTTACTACAGAAAGTCTTTAGGAAAGGGTCATATTCCAATGCCTCTACTCCACAACCCTGAAGTGCCAGACCCAATCTTTCCCTTACTACCTGCAGGATACCAGGTAACTCAGTGAATCTTGCTGGGCCTTGGTTTCCTTCTTTTAAATAAAGTAAGTGGTTGAACAGCCTCAGTGGCCTCCAAGGGTCATTCCAGTTTTTAATCCAAAGATCCTACAAGGCCTAGCTTATTGTGTTGCTGTCTTTGGAGCCAAGGGAGATAATCCAGGCAAACCAGGCAGTGTTCATGGCATCAGGGAGTCTCTGTTTCTCATTATCTGAATGACACTGCCACAAACATTTATTGTCATAAAGGAAGTTATTCAAATACAATCAATTAGGCAACTATATTAGCATATTTTTCATTGTAATATAACAACAAAGAATATATCCCACTGAATGTATTTATCGGCTTTCTGAGCTAATATTTGTTAAAGTGATTAATATGTTTTTCAAATATATCTGACAAGTGTGGCAGAAATTATTTATCTCCACAAACAACATTCTTAAAGGGCAAGTTTTACTCTATTCACAACAATGGTAGGTCTACAGGCAGCTCGCTATTTTGGAATGAGTCTTGGGCCTGGAGGCAGGAGAACCAGGTTTGAGTAATGGGAGGAAAACTTGGAGGTTCATGGCCCTTGGGACGTCACTCAGCCACTGTGGGCCTGTTTCCTCAACTGAAAAATGAAGGACTTCCTATCCTGACCTTCTTTGTTCTAAAGGCCCTCTGGCTTTCTGGGTTCTGACATACTATTTTCCAAAAAACATTTATAACATATTACCTATCTTCCAATATCTTTTCCAATTTTGATATTCTCAGTTCTAAGGACTCTCTCAATCAGGTAGATAGCATTCTAAATTTCTTTCAGTCTTGATATTCTCTGGGCAAGAGTCCAGTTTTGACATTCTCTGTTCTATGGACTCTCCCAGCCCTGATATTTCCTTCAAGACCCCTCCATACCCTGACATTCCCTGTTCCCAGGATCCTCCCAATTCTGACATTCTTTGTTTGAACAGTCCTGTTAGGTCTCTCCACTTCAATATTCTAAGAGTCATATGTTCTCTATTCTCTTCAATTTAACAAATCCATACTGATACCCTACTCGATAGCAGGCACCATGCTGGTTGTTCTCTGGATTTCCTAATCTCTCAGACTCTTTCGGTCTCTTCTTTGTTCTTTAAACAAGTCTCTGCTTTACACTGGGCTTCACCTTCATCTTCTACAAAATTAAACAATTTAGACTAGACCATAGGTGTCAAAATCAAATAGAAATACTAAAACATACATAAGGGTCCCCATGGTACCACAATGACTTAGAATACCACATAATAGCATTATCTACTTTCTATTATATTTTTATTTCTTTTGTTAAAACATTACATTTTTATTTTAATTAATTTATTTATCTATTTAATTTTCAAATGCAGTAAGTTGACAAGAACACCATCAATAGTTTTGAGCTCTATGCATGTCCTATTAAACACATTTTCATATTAGTCATGTTGCAAAGAAAGAAACAGAAGGGAAGAAATGAGAAAAAAATAAATTTAAAGAAGTGAAAATAGCACGCTTTGTTCTGCATTCAGACTCCAGAGACCTTTCTCTGGTGCAGATGGAATTTTCTATCACAAGTCTTTTAGAATCGTCTTGGATCACTATTTTTAAATTTTCTATCACAATATTTAAAATTGTCTCGGATCATTTGGATCACTATAGCTGAGAAGAGCTAACCATAGTTAATCATCATATAATGTTGTTACTGTGTACAATATTTTGGTTCTACTCACTTCACTAACCATCAGTTCATTTAAGTCTTTCCAGGTTTTTCTGAAATACACCATTAAATTACACCCACCATTCCATTTTAACTGATCGAGCAACACAGAGGAGTATTGTGGCTCTTGTGTTTAATGCCTCTAAACTAGAAACTCCACAAAGTTTCTTTTCAAGATTCTGAAATTCTAAGAAAACCCTGAACCTGGCTCCTTTCCTTATTTCCTTCCAGTCCCCCAGGCTGCCACCTTGGAGGCATCTGACCCCTTTCCCTCCCTCTCACCAAAGAAATTCAGGACACTGCCAACAGTGTTTCTACTGGCATAATTCCTCTATCAGCATGTACCCCTTTATCTAGTGCCCCCATTCTAGTGAAGTCCTCATTCATCTTCTCTGGACATTCCCAATAACCTTCCAGTTTGTATTCCTTGCTTAGAACTTTTCCTGTTCCTAACCATCATCCTCATAGAAGCCAAACTGACATTTCAAAGCACTGGTTGAACCATATCCATTCCTTGTTCCAAAAGCTTCTGTGACTCCTTACTTCTTGGAAGACCAAATAGAATTCTTCTATTTACTGTGTGATACCCTCCACAACCTGGCTTCAACATGCTTTCTCAGCCTCATTATCCATTATTCCCTTTGATCATGTGCTCTCAGGTTCAGCCCACTGAGATTTCTTTATGCTTCTCACACACAAATCTCACACCTCTGTTTTTGCTCAAACTGTTCTCTGTCCCTGATGTATACCCTCTAACCTTCACCTCTTAGACTCTTTACCTTCTTTAAACTCAGTTAACATATCCTATGGGAAGTCTTTTCTCAACTGCCTTCAACACAGAGCATCTTCCCCACCTGTATGTTTGTATGTATGCTTGCATATCTACATATATGTGGATATGTAGATATGTATGTCTCTATGTAGGATAAGAGAGAGTTCCACATATACAACTTTAGGGACACCCTCAGGTAACAAAAGGAGACTCAATGGAAAGTAAAACAGACACCTCTAGCCTTTTATCCCTGACCTCTTCTTCAAGAGAGTGTTTCATTTCTGCCAGGAGAAGAAATTAAGGGTTGGGACCAGAAAATCATTCAACTGTCCTCAGAGGGAGGGAGTACCAGGTTAGAAATATATCTACTGGGTTCAAATCTGGTCTCAGACACTTAATAATTACGTAGCTGTGTGGCCTTGGGCAAGCCACTTAGCCCCATTTGCCTTGCAAAAAAAAAAAAAACCTAAAAAAAAGAAGTATATCTAAATAGTGTTCATCTAGGGGATATGATCAGGATCATTCTAACTTCTGATTACTTTGTCATTCTTGTCAGGGGGGGGAGGAAGACCCCAAAGTCTATATCCAAAACGACCCCTTTTGCACCAAATACCAGTTGCACAATGACCATACATAGTAAATACCAAAGAAATCCATTTATCTAAATCATAGCAAAACAGAAATCAGAGAAGAATTTATACAAGAGAATACTGAATAAAAAAACTCTTCCATTGGGAGTTAGATAAGTCAGCTTAACTAAGAGAGAAAGAAACCTTAAAGTCACCTAAGGGAAGCTCCTTGAAATATCTAGAGTCAAAAGCTGAGGATAGGAACATGATGGCAACTGACTTCTCCTCTCCTGTCTTCCTATAGTTATCTCAAGTGGGGTTGGTAGAAGTACTTGGGGACTCAAATAAAAGTTGGAAGAGTCCCCATGGGGTACTGGTTGAGAACTGAAGCTTCCAATCTCTCCCCAGTTCCACCCTTCCTCTCACGTAGGATGGGGCATTCAGCTCTACTAATAAGGAGAACATTCCATATTAATAAGCTTGGGGACAGGAAGATTTACATGTGTGTGTGTGTGTGTGTGTGTATCTGCTTGCATGTGCATATGTCTGGAGGTATACAATACATAGGTATTGTATGTATGTGTGTCTGTATATCACACACAGACAATACACGTGAATGCATTTATCTGTAGCTGTATATGCTCATAGTTATATATTGTATATATTATATTATTAAATTATATTATATTATTAAATTATATAATGTATAATATTATATTATTATTAAATTATATATAGGTATTTTGTATAGTATAATATGTTATGATATATTATATATTTTAGACATTATGAATCTATGTTGTATCAATATGCTACATAAAGAGATAAAATAAATATACAAACTATATAAAATTACAGTGTATATTTGCATATTTGTGTATTCATGTGCATTGTATGCATGTGTATCTATTATAATGTGTGTATATATATTTATATTTTGCATTTCCTCCATTATAATCTATTTATTATCCAATAGCATAGTGTATTCTTCAGAGAACTAGCCTAGAAGTCAAGAAATCTAGTTTCTGTCATATGCTTATTATGTGACCCTAGGCAATCACCTCATATTCTAGCGTTTTCAGCCAATGATGTCTCAGATAGAAATGAGGGTCATTTATCCATACACAAGGATTCCTGTAGACCCATATTGTCAGAATTCAACTATATTATCTATGTTTAATTGTATATTTATTAATTTGTTATCTATTTCCCAATTTCATTTTCATCTGGCTCAGGTGACCCTCTGGAGTGTGGTGGACTGCAAGTTTTGAGGGGCCTAGATGTTTGATGCCTCTGCTACAGGCAATTTTCTCAGAGTGTACATTGTAGGAAAAGTGCATGTATGTGTATAAAATATATGTGTGTGTGTGTGTGTGTGTGTGTGTGTGTGTAAATATATTTGTATTTTGCATTCTCTTTGTTATATTCTGTTTATTAAGACCAGAGGATTGGCCTTGGTTAGCTTTCTCAACCAGCAACTTTGAACATCAATGAAATCCTGGGTAGCCCCTAAGTAGTCTCTAAGGTTTCTTCAGTTCTGATATGTTGGATTCTCAGGTACTTTTCAACTCTGATATCCTATGTTCTAATGTCCCCTTCTCTTCCTCAGTTGTCCACCATCACATCCCCATACCCGCCAATTTCTCATAGATCTTTTCCTGATCACTGATCTGGCTTCTCAGGTTTTTCCCCACTCCAACAATCTACAGGTTTATGGGTTTCTTGTCCCATCATTCACCTTTGCCTTGCCAACAATTGTAGAGTGGAATCAAGAGTGAGAGCATTGCTGTGGGGGAACCCAATTTGGACCAAGTTCTTTGGAGGAAGGTCAACTCCCTGCTGAAGGTGACTATCAAGAGGACAAGAGGAAAGGAAAGAACTGATGGAGAAGGAAAATGAGAAAGGAAGGAAGGAGGCAAGGGTAGGCTCCCAGATGCTGGGGGCAGAAATAGCTCTCCCTTTTCTTTCAGGGACATATGTCCCTGAATCCTGGGGAAACTACTCAGGGGAACATGAGAGAATTTGTTTGCCCTCTGCCAAGCTATTCCTTATTATAAGCTGTCAACCTTCATTGAGGTTGTTTTCTCACTTTGAAGTCCCTTATACCATTGAACATAGATTTAATCCTTAATCTTACTAGTCCTATATTTTATATACTTATAAATGTATATGTATTCCCTCCAATAGAGTAGAAACCTCACCTCTTTCCCCTTTATCTCCATTTGTCCTATTCTTAACACAGGATATAAACATGTGTGTGTGTGTGTGTGTGTGTGTGTAATATATCTCTATATAGGTTGATATGCACATATTTTATAGCTATATGTGTATATATCTTATATATGTATATACAAATGCAAAAATAAATGTGCAAATATGTAGATGTGTAGATCTATCACAATTGTTATAGACAGATAGATGATAGATAGAAAGAGAGAGGGGACAGGAAGGAGTAGGGGAGTAGATTGGCATACACTTTGTGTAGGGCAAAAATGGTGGGGTCAAAGTGTCTGAGCAATAAGAACCACTTGCTCTCTGTCTCTGTCTCTGTCTCTGTCTCTGTCTCTGTCTATGTCTCTGTCTCTGTCTCTGTCTCTCCCCTCTCTCTTTCTCTCTTCTTTCTTTCTCCTCTCTTCTCTCTCTCTCTCTCTCTCTCTCTCTCTCTCTCTCTCTCTCTCTCTCTCTCTCTCTCCTCTCTCCTCTCCCCCCCCTCTCTGTCTCTCTCTCTCTGTCTCTCTGTCTCTCTCATGCACACACACACACACACACACACACATTCTTTTTCCTATCTTCCATATTTTACAGATGAAGAAACTGAAATAAAGATTAAATGACTTGCCTAGGGTCACCCAACTATTTGAATTCATGTCTTACTGATTCCAGGCCCAGATCTCTAGCTGATCTATTGTGCCTTTCACAGACATCACTTCCCCATATGTATTACCTCCTTCCAAACCATTAGAATGAAAGTTCCTTAAAGTTTAGAACTGAAGTTTGTATTTGTCTCCTCATCATCTAACATAGTGCTTGTCACAAAGTAAGTGCTTAATGAATGTACTTTTGTTCTTTCATTCACAGTGAGGAATATAGCATTTGCGTAATTAACGTTGATTGATCTCTTTCCTGAAAAAAAAAATTATGGAGGGAGACAGAAAGACCCAGATATCTAAAAGAGAATCATAAGATGTCCCAGAAAAGGACCTGGATAAGAAATACCAAGAGATGGCAAAAACCAACTTGGTCAATGACAACCAGTGGATAGATGGATACCAGCACATTGTCCTCAGAAAATCTCTGGCATTTTCTTTCCACAGAGAATGAAAAGATGAGAATGGGATAGCACATGAGAAAACAGACGACCTGATATTACAATTGTCAAAACTCTTGTTTTGGGTTTTGAATAAATAGCACAAATATCTGTGATTTCCTGACCCTAATTTAGTCTACAAGAAGTCCATTGTCATTTTAAACTCAATATGTCCTAAATGGAATTCATTATCTACCCCCTCTCCAACCTTCCTCAAAGTAGGGAAAATAGGAAAGATGTTCCAAGCATCCTTCCAGTCACTCAGACTCTTAACCTCAACTCCTCTCTCTCCACTAGCCAATCTGCGGCCAAGTGTTGGGTTTCATTCTTCACAGCATCTCTCATATACTTTCCTATCTCTCCCTCCTACAGCTGCCACTACTCATCATTTCTACATCTGGGCCATTGAACTGGCCTTCTCATTGTCCCCCTGTCTTAAGTGTCTCCTCACTCCAATTCATCTTCCATTCAACTGCCAAAATGAGTCACATCATGTCACTCACCTACTCAACAAAATTGCGACTCCCTATTCTGTCCAGAATCAAATTAAAAATTCTCTCTTTGGTGTCAAACATCTGGAGCCTTCCTATCTTTCTAGTATGCTGATATCTCATTCCCTTACAAATATTCTGCAACTCAGATACATAGACCTTCTTGCTATTCTTAAGGCATAATCCTCCATGTCCAGATTCAAGTCTTTGTACTGGCTCCTATCCATTCATGGAATACTCTCCCTCTTCTCCTTCACCTTTTGGCTACCTTGACCTCCTTTAAGATTCTGTCACCACTAAGGCTGTATCAAAAAGAGATATGGGACTCCAGAAAAAAGATTTATGGTAACTTTTTTTGTAGTGACACAGAATTAGAAATTGAAGTTATACTCAGATTGGGAAATGGATAAACAAGTTGTGTTATATCATTGTTATGGAATACTATTATATTATCAGAAATGTTAAGCAAAATGGTTTCAGAAAAACCTGGGAAGACCTATATGAACTGAAGCAAAGTGAAGTGAGCAGAACCAAGAGAACACTGTACATAGCAATAGAAGCATTGTAATAATGATCATCTATGAAAGACGACTCTAATCAATACAATGCTGCCAAAGCTACTAAGTCTTTTAATCTGATTTTGAGTTAAGGCTTTCCAGATTTCATGCCAGTGCTCTCCCTAGTGTGCCACCTTGATGAATATTCAATAAAGTGATATAGAAATGGGAGTTGATACAAAGCATCCCTCCAACATCTGCAACAGAGTATCTTGTCAATATGTATAGTATTAAGAGGAAAGTCTTTCTTTTTTTTAAAGTTTTTGCAAGGCAATGGGGTTAAGTGATTTGCCTAAGACCACACAGCTAGGCAATTATGAAGTGTCTGAGGCTGGACTTGAACTCCAGTCCTCCTGACTCCAGGGCTGGTGCTCTATCCACTGCGCCACCTAGTCACCCCATGAAACTACCTTCTAACTCTGACAAGCAAAGCTGTTAACTCCCAACTCCTGCAAACCCCTTCGCTAGTCTTCAAAGTGTTCTCTAGAAAATGGTGTCCTTTTGAGCTGAGCTCTTTGTGGTTATGAATACAAGTCTACTCATTGCAGCTGGTGGGGAGGGGAGATGGGGGAGGAGAAATCCTCCTTAAAAAGTTCTCCGACTCAGATGGAGAAAGGATGGGAGGGGGGATGACCTGGGCCAAAGTTGAGGTCCTGCACTTCAAATGCCTCGTGGAGAAGATGACAATGGATAGGAGGAAGATCCTAATGCCTGACTTGGGTTGCCAAAGATGTGTCCCTTGAGGATACTATTCATACAGCTCTAATGAGAAGGGAAAGTAAAATGTCTATTCAGCATTCCTGCAAAAATATTTTTGCGTTACTGCTTTAGGTCTCATTGTCCCTGGAGAATGTAATTGTAGTTATAAGTTAAGGCTTCATATTTAAATCTTTGTCAGTGCATGATTATAAGTCTTATGTGTTTTAAACATTACTTTGTGTGGAGGAAATAACTAAATGTCCTATCCCTGATTTACATTGTACATTTTGCTACTTCCCACCTCTGTCTTGGGGAGACTCTAGACATGAGCTAAGTTGAAATTTTAAGTGACTCTTCCTGGGGCTCCAGACAGAGTTATAAAGAGCCAATGAGTTTAAGAAAAAAATCTTGCCCATGTAGGGTTAGGTTCCCCCAGGAATGAACCACACCTATCTGTATGGGTCTGTAGTTAAGAGCCTTTTTAGAAGGAGAGTCAGAGAGGGAGAGAAGGAGAGAGGGAGAGAGAAAGAGAGGGGGAGAGAGAGAGAGAGAGAGAGAGAGAGAGAGAGAGAGAGAGAGAGAGAGAGAGAGAGAATCATAGAGCCAAGTAAATCTGTGTGTATATGTCTCTTTGTGTTTTTTGGTATATACATTCACAAAATATATGGAGATTAAACATAAAGGAATTTCAGGGAGAGATGGAAGGGGAGGTACCAGATGTTGGGGTACCTTCCAGCTATAAATTATATAATTTACTATCCAAGATGACCACATTGCCCGATATTTCTCAAAATACTAAAATGGAATGGACAAGGATGAAGTTTTATATGAATAATTTAAAGGGTACCACCTTTTCTCTCTGGGTGTTAGGGTCCAAGTGGGTGGCAGAGTTGGGGTTCTGATGTAGAAGCCAAAGGTACCAAAGTGGGAGAAGTCAGGTTGAATTGGATGCTCCTTATTTTCTACCACTAAAAAGGATTTAGGGGGAGGAAGGGATGGAGATGGGGAAGGAGTAGTTATGAATAACCCTCTTAATCCTGGTGAGTATGGCTGGCCAGTTCTCTGACAGGCATGTTTATCAACGCCCCCGTCTGCGCCATTACCTAGCGTCCTGCTCCGAAGGGGCTCTCTGTGTTCTGGGCTTGGATGGCCACCATCCCTCCCTGGATGGCAGCCCAGTCTACCTGCAATGTCTTCTCAAACTTAGACTCAGTTTTTCCTCTGGCCACATTAACTTTCTGATGACTGGGTCCCGGGTTGGGGAAGGAGGATGCATCACAGGCTGCTCTGTCTTGTGAGCTAACAGCTGGTTGCAAAATGAAGGACCCAGGCAGCCAAGGGCTTGTTTTGATGCCTGAGGACTGATCTTATAGTACTGTTTGTTTTTACTGTACTAGTTAGATCTCCAGTTTGGGAGGAGGAAGGCCTTCAGCTATTAATCCAGTAAACTGCCTCCCCTCACCAGACCTCAGTTTCCTTATCTGTAAAAGAAAATATTTGTATGAGATCATCTTTAAATAAGCCTTCTGAGAATCATATTCTTGGCTTTTAGGCCCCCCAAACATTCTCTGTTCTAGAACCTCAACATGAAGAGGAAAGAGTTTGGAGACAAAGGCTCTGGGTTCAAATTTTGGCACTCTGATTTACAATATAAATCAAGTAATTTTCACCTTTTGAAGCCTCCATTCCCCCTCTCTGGGAAACAAATAGCTGTATTCAGAGATATCTATGGTTCTTATTTACTGAATCCTATGTTAATGCCTCAATCTCAAGTCCATTGTCCTGATTCTAATAACATGTTATTCTTTAGAGTTTTAAGAGAAGGGGCAATAAAAGGATTTCTCCATCTTTAGATAGATGGATAGATAGATGATAGATGACAGACAGACAGATAGATAGATGATGAATGGATAGATAGAAATGGATAGATGGATAAATGGTTGAATAGACAAATAGAGCTTATTAAACTTGAAGTATCTGACCCCAATCCCTCTCCTATTTGAATACTCTGCTCCACACACCCTCAGGTCTTTGCATCTTTTGACCCGTTCCTTAACACCTGGAGTCCTACTGGCCCACAAACTATATGAATCAATAGTATGATGTTTATCCTTTATTTTTCCTCAAAGAAGACCATGACCTCATGGAGGTGATGCCATGACAAGCACATGAATTGGATTTGAGTGAGGGGGGCTGTGCTAAGTCACCAGCTTCATTTTCTTCTCTAGAACCATTTGGGTTCAGTGGCCAGACATGAATCAGGATGTCTGGAGATGACCCTGCATGTGCGGCAATCAAGGTTAAGTGACTTGCCCAAGGTTACACAGCTAGTCACCGTCAGACATCTAAGGTGGGATTTGAATTCTTCTCCTGTCTTCAGGGGCAGTGTTCTATCCACTTCTCTGCCTAGCTGCCCCCAAACCAACAGTATGCAATTCTATTCAAAGAAGTAACTAAGAGATCAGATTTGGTATAGTACACGTGGGGGAGGAGAAGTTCGGGTGCTGGATTCAAGGTACTATAAGCTATTCAGATCAAATTGGAAGTTTTGGACTCTGTAATGGATGTCATTTTGATGGGGAAAATGAACAGAGAAAAGTGACCAGGTGGTAAGGAACCTAGACACCAGGCCATATAAGAGCTGGCTTAAGAGATTTAAAATGGAGGTCAGAAAATTTAATGATTAGGGAAGGACAAAAAATTATCACTATCTTCAATGGATGAAGGAAGAAAGAAGACAAGGACTGAGTCTGTGTCTAGTGGCATAAACCTATGGAAAACCATATGTTTCTATATGTGTACATAGAATCCTAACTCTAGAATTGTAAAGGATTTCAGTGATCATGTACTCCAACCCCCTCATTGTACAGATGAAGAAACTGAGGTCCACAGAAGCATTCCTCAGGCAGGACTGAATGTGGGTCCTTTGCCTCTGAGGGCAGCACTCACTTTTCTTCCCTCAATTGATTTTTTTCCCAATTCATCCTGTATTTATCTTCTTTGTACATAGTTGCTTCCAAGCTCTCTATCCCACTAGATTGTGAACTCCTAGAGAAGGAACTCTCTTTTGTCTTCTTTCGTATCCAGCCACCTAGAAGAATGTCTGGCATACTGTAGGTGGTTAATCAATGTGACCGACCAGTTTCCTGTGTCTCACGCCCTGTGTGTCTGTGTCTGTCTGTGAGGCTGGGCCTGCACGAGCCTGTCTGTTTGCATCTGTCTCTGTCTCGATCAGCTTAAGTCTGTGCATGACTCTGTGTCTAAGCCTGTAAAAGTCAGTGAACACAGCAGAGATACCCCAAAAGAGGGAATGTAGTTGGTACTTTCAAAAAGACAAACATTTCCGCAGCAATAATTCAGACTATTGGGGCACCCAACCCACACATGCACATCTCAGCCAAAAATGATGCTTGCACATATGTGTTCTTTGAAATCATTATAAAAGAGGTTGTATAAACTTGATTTTGTTCTGCAATGAGAAGTTTGATTCCTGATTAAAAACAGAACTTGGCCCAACCCCCGATTCCTTAGGCCCGATCCCTCCAATTCTCAATACATGTGAACAAAACAAAATATTTTGGGGGCTCTGTCAACTGCTCCTTAGTTCCAGGTCCTCCCATATGCAGAAGAAAAAAAAGCATTCTCTACTGGATGTTTTAACATTCTCTCCTCTGAGGTCTCTGACAGCTCTGGCATTATGAGCTCCAAATTCTAATTCTCTATCCTCAGGTCCCTGACAGGTCTGACGTCCTATGTTCTAAGGTTCCTTCTGGCTTGGAGTTTTTCAGTTTTATTATTCTAAGATCACTCCTTTCTTTCTCATCCTGTATTCTATGTTTCCTCTTGGCTCCCCATTTTGTGGTTTTTATTTTAAGGTTCAAAGGTTCCCCAAAGTCAGCACAGTCCTTTTGTTCTGACATTCATCACATGAGATGAGACAAAGAAAATTCTTTATCAATGTTGAAATACTCTAAATGTTCGGTTATTGTTTGTGGTGTTGTTGCCATCGTTGCCGTTGCAACTATGTTCTATGGTTCCTTCCGACTCCATCATTCTCTGTCCTTTGAATCATAAAATACTAAGGAAATGGAAGAGATTGATTTTTTCATTTAAATTGGGAAATGGATTTCCATCTCATCTCAGAAAGAAATAGGTCACCCTCCCTCTCACCTCAGACAATTGGTTTTTTTCTAAGAAGAAAAAAAAAGATCTCATTCAAGAAAACATAAAGAGGAGTCTTAGGATTGGGAAAAGCTTGACTAGAAGGGAGTCAGGGCCTGGGAGGGCCACTACCTCCCCAAAGAGCCGAATGATTTCATAAAAAGTCACAGCTAGAGGGCATCTATTCCAATACTAGCACTTTTGCGTATTACATTTAATGCAAGTCAATTTAATGAAATTATATTGGGGAGTCTACCGTGTACAAGGCAGTGGAGATACAAAGACAAGACCCTCAAGGATAATATATTTGACTTCAACCAACAACTATTTTTTAATTCCCTACTACATTTCAGTCACATCTTTTATGCCCAAGAGCTAGGGATATAAATGCAAAAATGAAAATGTTCTGGCCTCAAGATGCTTGTACTCTAATGGATGAAAAAACATGAATAGATGTAAACCAATCTAATTTGGGGTTAAAAGTTGTGATGATGGTTGGTGTTCATTTTTAAAGAACACCATTTGGGAGGTGATGCCATGACAAACACATGAATTGGATTTGAGTGAGTAAGTGCTGTATCAAGTCCCCAGCCTCACTTTCTCCTCCAGAACCATCTGGGTCCAGTGGCCAGATATGGATCAGGATGATAGGAGATGGCTCTGGATGTGAGGTAATCAGGGTTAAATGACTTGCCCAAGGTCACAAGTGACAAGCGCCTGAGGCTGAATTTGAACTCCAATCTTCCTGACTTCAGGGCTGGTGCTCTGTCCACCAAACTATCAGTTGCCCATAGGGTTGGGTGGAAGGTGCTTGGGGCCAAGGATGCCACCTTGTAGAAGGAGCAGTTTGAGCTGAGTCTTGAAGGACAACAGAGAAACTGAGGCTGGAAGTGTATAGAGCAAGCTTAACAGGCATGGGAAACACCAAAAGTGAGAGAGGCAAAGTGGTCTTTGGGGTATATGGAGCAAGCCAGTCTAATTAGAATGGATAATAAATGAAGGAGAAAGGTAGGTGGGCAGCACATTGTGGCAGGCCGTGAATAACAATCTGGAAATTTTATATTTTATCCTAAAGATAGGGAGTCATGGAGGATTGAAATTTCAGTGTGTGATGTGACCAGATCTGTGTTTTAGGAAAATTACTTCAGCAGCTGCCGGGAAAATGAGAGATAGAAGCCTGGAAGACCAATTTCGGAGATTATTGAACTAGTCAGGTAAAAGAAAGAAATCCAAAATGGGGCCATAAAGAGTTGTACAAGACTGAAATGATGCTGCAACTAGGTCATCTATCTATCATTTATCTACCATCTATCCATCCATATACATATATATATATATGTATAATATATATACACATATATATATATACATATATATATACACATCACTCATCTATCTATGAAAAGGGAGTGGACCTGCCCACCATTCCCTTCTCTATTAAAGTTTTTCAGTTTTAATTTTTTTTAATTTTAAATATTAAAGCTTTTAATTAATCAACAGTGGATTTTGAACAGCCAATAGATGCATTTGAACTCATGACCTTCATCCCTAACTCCAGCGTTCCAGGTCCCAAACTGCTAATGGCAGGATAGAGATGGAAATAGAACACAAATATCTTACCTTCTAGTTTAGTGATCTTGCCACCAGGGAAAACATTCATGGAAAACAAAGAAGGGTGTTCCAGAAAGGACTGACCAGCTCCAGTTGGACGACTCACCAAGTCAGTGTGAACAGCATAACCACTGGTATCTGCCCACAGAGCAAGAATTAATAAAGGTCTTCAGGTCATCCAGGGTCATAGAGCAGATTACAAAGGTGCAATGGGGATAGAGACTCACCTTTAATAAACAGAAAAAGGAGGAGTTGCATGTATGTGTGTGTTTTAATCAAACTCCTCAATATAGTCCCCATTCTATAAATTATGCATGGAGTTACTCAAGAAGCTACAGGAGAAGAGTATGCCGGGCTCACCAGGGAGGCTGAGGGAGCCTCACCCCCATAGCATCCCATTAGCACAGCTGGCAGAGGCTGGGCCAGCCCCAACGGTCCCCATCACTGCAGCCAGACAGATTGTAGCCGACACCAGGATGATTATTCATAAAAATACTAATAGTGAGAAATCACCTCGGAATTAAGGCCCGCTTTCTGGGATGAGATTCAAAGCATCAACTCTTTCCCCACAGGAGGAGACGTGGCTTTGACTCATATCAGAGTCACAGATGGGAGAGGAAAAGGTAGGATTTCTTCAGGGGCGGGGGAGTGGGGCATGTGGGAGGGGGCAGGTTAGGGATAAAGACGCAGAGTCTTGTGCTTGTGGATACTTGTTATGGTATTAGGGTCACTGAATGTCTGTTGGAAAAAGGATCTTAGTGCAGGGGGGGGTCAGAACTAGGAAGAGCCTTATAATAATAATAATAATAATAATAACAACAGCAACACATGTTTTTGTCCTTCATTCTCAAAGATCATGATACCAGGGAGGCGATGGCATGATATGCCCATGAATTGGATTCAAGAGAGCAAGGGCTGTGCTCAGTCACCAGCCTCACTTTCTCCTCTGGAGCCATCTTGGACCAGTGGCTAGATATGAATTAGGAGGACTAAAGATGGTCCCCTGATATGAGGCAATCAGGATTAAGTGACTTTTCCAAGGTGACGCAGAAAATTGTCTGAGACTGAATTTGAACTCGGGTCCTCCTGACTTCAGGGTCAGCATTCTACTCAGTGCTCTGGAGTCTGAGAACATAGGATGCCAGAGTTGAGAGGAGCTTTAGAAGAGAGGCCCGGGGAAATAATTTTCCAGCCCAGGACTTCTTGTTGATTCAGGAGTCTCAGCCCAGAAGTAACATAGGAGGTGAGGTCCTTGCTTTGCTATTCCCTTCACTTCTGAGTGAATGATACCCCTTCATCAGTTGCATGGCCCCTTCTTGGATCTTCAGCCTCCTCCTTTCCTCCTTTAGCTTTGTATTTTTTTTTGTAATTTTCCCAATTAGACAAAACTCTAAGAGGACAAGGATTATCTTATTTTGTTGTTGTAGTTGTTTTGGTTTTGATTTTTCTTTTTTCCTGAGCCCTTGAGGCTGCACATGAAAGAAGCCCTGGTCTCAAGGACCTTATATTCTAATAGGGGAAGACCTCTCATATTAGGGAGCTGAAGAGCTGGAAGGGGAGAGGGTTCCAGAAAAGTGGGGTAGGGGGGATAAAATGGTGGCTGAAGTTTAGAGTATGAAGAGTGACTGGTGAGGCCCTTCTTCAAAATTGAGATTCTGGGTAGAACTAACCAATGGGAGAAGGAGCCTTAGGGGTGGAGGCAGTTGAAGCAGGTATCAAAGTAAATACATAAGATCTAGCCATCTATCTATCGATCTATCTATCCAGCTAGCTAGCTATCCACCCATCCATCTTCCTCTATCTCTCTATCTATCTATCTATCTATCTATCTATCTATCTATCTATCTATCTATCTATCATCTATCTATCTATCTATCATCTATCTATCTATCTATCATCTATCTATCATCTATCTATCTATCTATCTATCATCTATCTATCATCCATCTATCTATCTATCTATCTATCATCTATCATCTATCTATCTATCTATCTATCTATCTATCTATCTATCTATATCTATCATCTATCTATCTATCTATCTATCTATCATCTATCTATCTATCTATCTATTTCTCCATCTATCTATCATCTATCTATCTATCTATCATCTATCTATCTATCTATCTATCTATCTATCTATCTATCTATCATCTATCTATCTATCTATCTATCTATCATCTATCTATCTATCTATCTATCTATCTATCTATCTATCTATCATCTATCTATCTATCTATCTATCTATCTATCTATCTATCTATCTATCATCTATCTATCTATCATCTATCTATCATCTATCTATCTATCTATCTATCTATCTATCTATCTATCTATCTATCTATCATCTCTCTATCTATCTGTCTATGCAGCTATCTACCCAGCTATCCACCCATACATCTTTCTCTATCTCTCTAGCCATCCATCCATCCGTCTATCCTTCTCTCCATCTATCCATCTGTCACATCTAAGTGACTCATCAGACATAGAATTCAAAATGCTCAACTTCATGAATTCAAATTCTGCCTCAGACACTTCCCAGTTGTGTGACCCCGGGCAAGTCATGTCACCTGTCGCCTTCTAGTCTTCATTTGGGAAATGGGTTGGAGAAGAAAATGGTAAACCATTCCAGTGTCTTCACCAAGAAACCCTCCCCAAAATAGGGTCAAGAAGAGAAGTACATGACTGAAATGGCTCAACAGCAGCAACTATCTCATTTATCTATCTCTTATCTACCATCTATCTATATCTCGCATTAATCTATCTTATTTGCTTTCTCCCATACATGTATCTATTCATTCATCTCTTATCTATCTTATCTGTCATTTATCTCCTAATTGTTCTAACGTTCTAATCAAAATTGCAGCGAAGAATTAGGGGCCCAGTCACTATTAAATTCCTGATCATTTCACTTCAAATTTCTATTTCTCAGATCAAAGTCAGGAATGTTTTTGAAAAGTCACCTGGGGGAAGCTAGTTGATACAGTGAATAGAGCACGGGCCTTGAAGTCAGGAGGACATGAGTTCAAATCCAACCTCAGACACTTAATAATTACCTAGCTGTATAATATTAGGCAAGTCACTTAATCCCACTGCCTTGCAAAAGCCAAAAAAAAAAAAAAAAGTCACTTGGGACCCCTCCTAAAGAGTGCCAGTTATGAAAATACTCAGGCAGTGTTTGTATGAAATTAAGAAAAACCTGATAAACCCTTTTGAACGAGACTCAACTAACCTAGAGCTTGGGTCACCCTTCATGTCCTGTGCTCCATGTCCCCCGTCCCAACCAGAATAAGAAGAAATAAGAAATTTAGGTCATTTTCAAGATAAATAAAGTGACAATCTCTCACCCCTTGCTTATCTACTCTTCTGCCAACAGGATGATTTTGCAGAGTAGCTAGCCATGAATTCAATTTGCATAACGGTTTATCATATGCTTCAATATTTCAAATCCACCTCATTAGCCACCACCAGTCACTGTTCCCCATTGTCTTGGAGTTCTCATAAAATTCTTGGGTGAAAGACATTTCTTTCTTATGTTATTGCTTTTTTTTCTTTCCTTTGGGGACCCAGGTATCAATATTGGTAAAGATAGAGGTGGTCTGGGCCTGGGAGGCAAGACGAAATTGGGCCTAGGTCAAACCAGGGAGAATGATGTTGAAATATTCTTGGTAAGAGATAGCATCTGGATACTCAAGCCTTCATGACTGTCAATCTGGCACATTCTGACTGACCTGGGCTAGGTTATTGCTCTACGTGAGAGTTTATTTGTCTCCTCTATAAAATGGAACAAATTCCAACTCCAAAGTCCTTGTCAATGACTGATGTTCAGCATTTTCTATCCTGAGACCCTTCCCAGCTCTGACATCCTCTGTTCTAAGAGCCCTCCCAGCTCCGACCTTCCCTTCTCAGTGCACTAGAAATAAGAGTTTCTCATTTTTGTTTCCTGCTCCTCCTCTCAAGGGTCTTCTTATCTAAATCTCTTACTTTAGAAGGGAAGAAACTGTATCCCTGCCATGTCTATGTCTATTCTCAGCATGAATTCAACCTCCTGGAGATCAGAACCTTGCTTTCTAGAAGTCTAGAATAAGACTTGCTTTAATATGTGTGTGTGTGTGATATCTATCTATCTATCTATCTATCTATCTATCTATCTATCTATCTATCTATCTATATCTATATCTATATATATCCATATATAATAAAAACTCATTAATTGATTGCTTGGCTGTTCGATCAGCCAAGGCCACATCACAACATCAATAGGTGAGTTGGGACTGGAACCCAAGATTCTGACGGGGAATTCAGTGATTCCCCCCTCTCCCCAGGATCTCCCAACATCATCTGGGGCACTGCCTTCCCCAGGGTAGTTTTTCTTCCTTATTTTAGACCCATCAATTCTTTTTATATTTTTCAATTTTATTTTAAAAACAGCCTTTGGCCCCTCTGTCTTCTCCATATTGCCCCCCACCCCAGGATCCTTTCCTCTCAAAGAGGGAAACCCAGGCTGCTGGGATGGGAACACTATTTCCCTCATGACTATTTTTGGACAAATTTTGATGATGAGCTTCTGAAGCGGGTTACTTTGGCATCCAGGCCAGGCATCCTCATCTCCTGGGCCCCTCCTCCAGCAGCAGCCCCAGCCAGTCCTCCCTACCCCCAGGCTCCTCTCTCAAAGGCAAGGGGAAGGGGGGGGGGGACTCTGTTCCTGTGGATGGATGTGTCTTAGTGATTGGAATTTGACCTTTGCCCTTGGGTTTTCCCAGGCCCTCCTCCCTCTGATAGGAGACACAGTGGTTTGCTTCATCCTCATCCCCTCACTCTCTCCCCCCTTTCCCAAACATAGGCAAGGCCAGATTTCACATGCATGCGGTTTCAAAGCCATTTCTCTTGTGACTGACTTTCTATGTGTGTGTGTGTGTGTGTGTGTGTGTGTGTATGTGTGTGTGCATCTGTGTGTCTGTGAGTGTATGGTGTGTGAGTGTGTGTATGTATGTGTGAGTGTGTGTCTGTCTGTGAATGTGAATGTGAGTATGTGTATGTGTGAGTATGTGTGTGAGTGTTTGTATGTGTGTATGTGGGAGTGTGTTGTGAGTGGTGTGTGTGGGTATCTATATGTGTATGAGTGTATGTGTGAGTGTGTGTATATGTGTGAGTGTTTTGTGTGTGCATGTGTGTGAGTGTATGTGTCTGTGTATGTATGTGTGAGTGAATGTGTGTCTGTGTGTTTGAATGTGTGTCTGTGTGCAAGTGTGTATGAGTGTGTGTGAGTGTATGAGTATGTGTGTCTGTGTGTGAGTATGTGTGTCTGTGTGTGAGTGTATTGTGAGTATGTGTGTATGTATATGTGTGAGTGTGTGAGTGCATGTGTGTATGTGCATGAGTGTATGTGAGTGTGTGAGTGTATATGTATGTGTGTTAGTGTGTGTATGTGTGTGCGTGAGTATGTGTATGTGTGTGGGTGTATATGTATGTGCGTTAGTATGTGTCTGTGTGTGAGTGTGTGTGTATGGGTGAGTATGTGTGTGAGTGTGTTTGTATGTGTGAGTATGTTGGGTGTGTGAGTGTCTTTATGTGTGTGGGTGTGTTTGTATGTGTGTGAGTGTATTGTGAGTGTATGTGTATCTGTGTGTTTGAGTGTGTCTGTGTGTGAGTGTGTATGAGTGTATGTGTGAGCATGTGTAAGTGTGTGTGAGTGTATATGTGAGTATGTGTGTCTGTGTGTGAGTGTATTGTGAGTGTGTGTGTATGTATGCATGTATATGTATGAGTGAGTGTGTGAGTGCATGTGTGGGTATGTGTGTGAGTGTATGTGAGTCTGTGTGTGAGTGTATATGTATGTGTGTTAGTGTGTGTCTGTGTGAGTGTGTTTGTATGTGAGTGTGTATGCGTATGTGTGTGTGCCTGTGTGAGTGTATTGTGAGTGTGTATGTATGTGTGTGAGTGTGTGTGTGTGTGTGTGTGTATGTGTATGGGTGTGACAGAGAGAGAGCCAGCTGCAGAGACAGAGACAAAGACAGACATGGAGAACCAGAGGCAGAAAGAGAAGAGGGAGAGGCCGAGCCCGAGGGTGAGCTTCAGTTGGAGACCGTGTTGAAGCCAAGTCTCTGCCTGAGGTTTTGGACTGTGAGGACCCAGCTTCGTGCGGACATTCGACAGGGAAGACATTCATTGAGTCATATTCATTCAACAAACCTTGAAAGTACATACCAGGGGTCAAGTCCTCGACATCCAAGGAGGACAGCCAACAATCCCGTTCTCCCTCAAGAAATCTCCATGACTAAAACACTGTGGACAGAGAGAGTAAATTCCAAATATAAAAATGAAGGAGATTCCAAAGAATCTCTGTGGACTAGGAGGGGCTGCTCCCCATCAGGCCTCAGACTTGGCTCCCTGATGATGGTGGCATTTCTCTAAGCCAGGGAGATGCCGAGGATTCTGTGGTAAAGGTGAGGAGGGCACCCTTGCCAGGGCTAGGGACTAGGCTGCATTTAGGGAATATCAACTGGGCATCTTGGTGGAAGGAAGATGGGTTGGAAAGAAGAGAGAAGAGACAGGAAATGCTCAGGAGACCTGACAACCTGATGACAAGCTCAGGGCTGTGTCTAGGGCAGGAAAAAAAGGATTGTGTGGGGAGGAGAAAGAATCTGGATGTAGAATAGACATGGCTTGGCCTCTGGGAAAAGTGCTGGGTCCCAAGTTAGAGGAGCAGAGTTTAGACTTACCATTGCAATGTTGACCGGATGACCTTAGGGCAGTCACTTAACCAGTCAGGACCTCACATGGCTTATTTGTCAGATGATGGCAAGGAGGCTGGAGGGACTAGGAGTATCATGATAAAAGGTCCCCACTAGCATTAACATCATTGGTTCTAAATTCTAACATACCTCCATCCCCAACATTACCTGTTCCAAGGCCCCTCCAGCTCTGGTTTTCCCTGTTCTCAGATCCTTCCCAGATCTGACATTCCTTTTTATAAGTCCTCTCCCACTTCTCTAAGGATATGATTTCTCTCTCATCACACCCAATTTGGATCAAGGTACAACATGGAAACAAAGTAAAGACTGACAGAGTGCTTTCCATGGTGGGGGGGGGAGTAAGATTGGGGGGGAAATTATAAAACTCAAATAATATCTTTAATAAAAATTAATTAAAAAAATAAGTCCTCTCCCAGTTCCAATAGTTTACTTTCTCAAGAAATGAAGTCATTCTCAAATAGAAATGGAGTCCCCTAAATTATTAGAGAGACATTAGTAATAATAATAATAGCATATTATCTACAAATAAATATAATAATATCTTTTTCAATTATAAAATGTAATTATTTTAATTAAACTATAATAAAATAATTTACAATAAAATTTTACTAATAGTAAACAAATTGTTTATTTGGTTTGCAGTAATGTCTGATTCATTGTGACCCCATTTGGGGTCTTCCTGCCAAAGATAATGGAGTTGTTGGGTCATTTCCTTCTCCAGCCAATTCCATAGATGAAAAACTGAGGTAAACAGGGAGAAGTGACTTACTCAGGGTCACACAACTAGTGTCTGAGGCTAAATTTGAACTCAGGGCTTCCTGAGTCCAGACTGATACATCACCATCATAATAATCCTTAATAAGTAAAAATCCTTTCAGGACACAAATTGACTTCAAAATTTTTACTTTTTTATTTAATTAATTAATTTATTTTGCATTTTGTAATTTTTCCCTTAATTTCACTTCCCTACACACCCCCAAGGTAGTCTGTTAATCTTTACATTGCTTCCATGTTATACATTGATCTAAGTTGAATGTGATGAGAGAGAATTCACATCGTTATTATAAGAGATAACAAAATTACAAAATAAAATGACAGTTCTTTCCCCCTAAATTAAAGGTAATAGACTTTGGTTTTTGTTCAAACCCCACAATTCTTTCTCTGGATACAAATGGCATTCTCCATCTCAGGTAATCCAAAATTGTCCCTGATTGTTGCGCTAATGGAATGGGTAAGCCCATTAAGGTTGATCATCGCCCCCATGTTGCTGTTAGGGTGGACAGTGTTCTGGGTCAACATTGGTTCATACAAGTCTTTCCAGGCTTCCCTGAATTCCCATCCCTCCTGGTTTCTAATAGAAAAATAACGTTCCACAACGTACATATACCACAATTTATTCAGCCATTCCCCAATTGAGGGACATTCACTCAATTTCCAATTCTTTGCCACCACAAACAGGGCGGCTATGAATATTTTTGTACAAGTGATGTTTTTACCCTTCTTCATGATCTCTTCAGGGTATAGACCCAGTAGTGAGATTGCTGGGTCAAAGGGTAGGCACATCAAAAATTTTATTCTATTGGTACTCTCTGTATATTATTATATTTTTATTTATTTTGTTAATCATTTTCCAATTATATTTTAATCAGATTCAGGCTGCTCTCAGGAGTCTTGGGTATGTTTTAAGGTCTTCCAAAGCTCTGGACATTTTTCTCATCTAAATTCCCTTCTAAAGCCTAGAATTTTAGACTCTAAGTTTCCTCTCAGTTCTGACATTCTTTGTTCAAAGCACCTTCCACCTCTGAAAACACTAGAAGCCCATTGCAGTAATGCAATAATGACCCAAAAAAGATAGACGAGTTTGAATGAGGTGGTTGATGGTGTGCAATATAAAGCAATATTTCTATTATTTTGTCTGTTTTCTTGTCCCTATTCCAGCCAGCATGTTTTGAGCAGGAAACAGCCATAATCTACTGGGGATACTGAGAAATTTGTATCCAGAAAGCCAAAGAGTTTGAGGGAAATCCCCAGAGGTCATCTGGACTAGCCTCACCTCCCCATGGAAATCAGCTCAGATCAATGATGGGTTCTCTCCTTTGACCTGAGAGAACTTATTAAGTACAGCTGTCATCCCATAGTGACAAGGAACGAACACTTGGCAGCCTTCTCCAATTTCAAACATCATTGGAAGGATGAGCTTATAAAGGTCAAGAGCAAGAGGCGGTGGAGAAGGAGGGTGAGCAAGGTGGTTGCCTGGTCTGGTCAAAGGACCCTTGACCCAGGACTCAGGACACTGGGCTGGAATCCAAGTTGGGAAACAAAGTCATTGTTGAGGAGGGTCAAGCTCCCTTTCTGGGGTCCAGTTTCCTCATTTTTAAAAATGGCAGGGTAGAATGATTTTGCCTTAAAGATTACTGACTGAGACAATATTTTAAAATCTTGATAACTGTCAACTCTGATTGATCATTTATAGCCCTTCCTTATCTCTGATATTTTATGGTCATGTACCTTACAATACTTGCATTCTAAGTTTAAGCTCCCTTTCAACTCTAGGATTCCGAGTTGTATTGTCCTTTTCTGCTCCCTCTTTGACATCCTTTATTTGAAGACCCCTCCTATCTCTGATATCCCCTGTTCTAAAGTCTCTCAGCTCTGATATCCCTTATTCTATATTTCTTTTTTTCTTTTTTTTAGGTTTTTGCAAGGCAAATGGGGTTAAGTGGCTTGCCCAAGGCCACACAGTTAGGTAATTATTAAGTGTCTGAGGCCGGATTTGAACTCAGGTCCTCCTGACTCCAGGGTTGGTGTTCTATCTACTGCACCATCTAGCTGCCCCTGATATTCCTTAATTCTAAGACCCCTCCCAGTTTTGACATCCCCTCTTCTAAAGTCCCTCCCAGCCCTGACATTCTCTGTTCTGAGGTACCTCCTAGCTCTCATATTCTGTTTTGTAAAACTAGGCAGCAAAATATATTGAACTCTGGACCTGAGATCAGGAAGTTTTGAATTCTAATTCAGTTTCAGATTCTTATTAGTTGTATGGCCTTGGGCAAGTCACTTAACCTCTGTCTGCTTCAGTTTTGTTATCTGTAAAATGGTGATGCTCACAGAACCTGCCTTCAAGGATTTTTATGAAGATAAGTACAAAAAACCTTGCAAAGGCACTTTGCCAATCTTAAATGGTATATCAATGCTAATACATTCATTATTACTCTTACACTTATTAGGTTATTACTATTATATTTCTCTCCTCTGATGGTGGCTGTCCAATGGTCTCTTAACTAAGGTTCTAAGGTTTTAGAATCTTTGTGGTTTTCTGCCTACCTCTGAATTCCCTGTGATGCCCCTTCCCCAATGTCTTTCTCTCCAATTTGATTCCTAGCCCATCCTGGGACTCCTTCCCTTTCACATACCCTTCCTCCCAGCAGCAACTGTCTCAACACATCCCAAGAAAATCCCACATTCCATCTAAACTTAGAGTTCTCCAAACCTTCCTCATCTCATAATTAACCAGGTACCAAGCCCTGTGCTGTGGAAGAAAGAAAAAAATGCCCCCAAAGACTTCTCAGGAGCTGAAAAATAGCCAGGATAACAAATAATTTTAATTCCTCTCACAAAATTGGCAATATTTAAAGTGATTAAAACTCTGAGCTACCAACAAATCTTGGGCAAGTGCAGAAGATGTACCTATGGCGGGGGGCGGGGGGGGACGACTCACGAATCATTCCTAGCCCAGCCTGTGAATCCCCTTCTGAAGATGGATGATTGATCCACATTTCTGCTTCATCTTCATCCTCATCTTTTTCATCATCACTTCTAATTCTCTAATACTTTAAGGACATAAAGACAATTCCTTCACAATATGCCTATAAAATAACCAAGGCGAGTAGGGTTAATTCCAATAAGATAGAGAAATCCATGTACAAGGGTCACACAGCTGGGCTGTGGCAAAGTCTGCATCCAAACTTAGAACTTCTGGCCCTGGTCAATAGATCCACAACAGAAGGGGCCTTGGGGGCCATCAATGCTAACCACCTTAGGGATATATAGTTAGCCATCATCTAATGTAGGGTTTGAATTTAGGTCTTGGGTGATAAAGTTGAAAGAACATTGAACCTGGAGTTAGAAAGACCTGAGTTCAAATCTGACCTCAGCCACTCACTAAATTGTGTGACCCTGGGCAAGTCACTTAAATCTGTTTGCCTCAGTTTTCTCATCTGTAAAATATGGGAGATAACAGTTTCTATCTCTTGAGGTGGTCTACCTTTGGTTGCTTCACCCCTTCTTTCTACTATATCCATGGCCAAGTGGATAGAGTTCTGGAAGACCTGAATTCAAATTTGACCTCAGAAGTTTACTAGCACTGTGACCATGGACAAGTCGTGTCACCCTATTTAACTCAGTTTCCTCATAGCTGAAGAAGGAAATGGCAAATCACTCTAGTATCACTGCCAAAATCCTAAATGGGGTCACAAAGAATCAGAGGCAACTGAACCTCCCAGGGTTATTGGGAGGATCAAGTAAGATAATGTTTTTAAAGCTCTTCAAAGCCTTAAGTGATTTACAAATGCAAGTTATCACCATCATCATTATTTCCACCACCACCACCATCATCATCATCAACATCATCTTTACCACCACCATCATCATTATATTCAACATTACTATCACCATCTTCATCTTCCTCCTCCTCCTCCTAATCATCCTACACATATGGGAATAAAGGTATTTCCTTTATTGTCCAAATATATAATGCACTAGTGGCTCAGGGGTCCCATTCATGTGTATCTCAACTCTTCTCCTTTGTCTGTCTCTACCTTCTCTTGGTTTTACTAGGTGAAAGTCATTCTATGTGCTGATAGCCTGTCTACCTTCCTCCAAAGATCAGAATGGATGGATCACATGGACTACCCAATGATTCTCCTTCATTATTGTCTCTCAGCCAGTCCAGTTTCTTATCCTCCTGGAGAGTTACTTGGAGATGGACAGAAAAATTTTCATCTGAAAATTCCATGTAGAAATCTGTTTCCATTCTGTGAAGAAAGTACTGCAGATAGTACTGTCATTCACATTCTAAAGATGAAAAGACTGAGCTCAAATGGTTGGGTGACTTGGTCAGCGTTCCACCAGGGTGTGTCAGAAGGAGGATATGAACTGAGGTCTTTCTCTTTCCAGCTCCAACTCCAACTCCTCTTCCACTCTGAACATGTCATCTCAGGGGGTCAGGTGACAGAGAGAGGGTTTGTCATTCAGGACCAAGTAAAACTAGAGAGACCCTCAAGGAGAAAAACAGGTCATGCCAAGCTTCCAAGTAGATCAATGAGTCACCCACATGAAAGGATGGGAGCGAAGGAGACCTGGATGGAGCTTTGTCTAATATCTGGAAGGAGTTCAGTCCTTCTCCCCCAGGCTTAGCTTTCTCTTCTGAACAAAGCAGGGAATTGCAAGATTGTTTTTTGCAAGGCAATGGGGTTAAGTGGCTTGCCCAAGGCCACACAGCTAGGTCATTATGAAGTGTCTGAGGCTGTATTTGAACTCAGGTCCTCCTGACTCCAGGACCGGTGCTCTATCCACTGCGCCACCCAGCTGCCCCGAAAGGAGGGAATTACATTCGATCTCCTCCCAGCTCTGACATCCCTTGTTCTAACCTCTTAGCAGTGCTGTTTCCTACCTTGCCAGTTTCTTACTCCTTACCTCTTCCCACAAATTCTTCTTCGCAGTGACATTAGCTTCCTTGCAAAGAACCCTCCAGCTCTGCTTCTTGGTCTTTTCTCTGAATTTCTTCCTCTTCCAGGACTTCTATCCCTCCTCATTTCTACTTTCTGCTTTCCCTGACTTCCTGTAAATCCCAACCACTTCTTTGGTACGCCCTTCCCTAATGACCTTGGATCTTGGGCCTTTTCCCTAGTGCTCTTGGCCAATCCAAGCCTAACTCTTTCTTGGTTGCACCCGATTGGTCCCATGGTGTCTCCCCCCACTGGAGATCATAGTGGGACCTTAAAAATATTTCTTGACCAAGGGTCCTCCAAGCTCTGCCATCTTATGGTCCAACAGTCATTGATTCTTAGTTGGTGGCTATGGAACAGGGTCTCTCTCTCTCTCTCTCTCTCTCTCTCTCTCTCTCTCTCTCTCCCTCTCTCTCTCGGTTGGTCAGGGGGACCACTCAGGGGAGCACATTGGGGGGGGTGGAGGTATGAGTGGTGATGAAGGGGGAGGATTGGGAGAGAGGATGAGAGAAGGGGAAGGGGGAGGGGCAGGCCAGGCTGAAATATGAATTCTCCTTTTCCCTCAGGCCCTGCAATGGATTTTCTTGTCATTGTTAAATATTGCAAAGAGATGCTGAGTTTGGATGTGGGCCAGGGCCAGGTTAGCCAAGTGACTTGTTTACTCCTGCCTTTCCTAGCGAGTCTTGGGGCTGGATCCCATTCATTTCTAGGGTACAGAAAGGGTGAGACCCCCAAGGGCCTAAACCTGAAGACTAGGAGCCTATCAGGAGCTTTGGTGAAGACACTCAAGAGGCTGAGTCAGTCATTCAGTGTCAGAATGTGTCATTCAGGCCAAAGGACTTCCCTCAGTTTCCTCCTTAGTAGAATGGGGGAGATTAGACCAAGTGACCTCGAGAATTCTCTCCAACTCCCAAAATTCTCAGGACTTTTCCAATTTTAACAAAAAGAAAATGGGATTTTAGCCTTTTTGTATTTAGAGGAGCTAAGATTTAAAATCACTTCTTTTAATTATAAACACTATTTAAGCCATAAACCTTCTACTCCTGTCTTCCCCTGTCTCCAAAAAAAAAAAATTCTAGTATGGTGCTATTTTTATGACTGTTAGATTTGTAATGCATGAATATCTTTCTGGAGGGCTAGGGAAACATTCATATAGGCAGAGGTAGGTTTCTTTTTGTGAGAACTTGTCTTAAATCACCCCCCCTTACCTGAGGGAAACTGAGGCACATATCTCTTCCCTCTCCCTTTCTATTGCAGACCTAGGCTCCAGTCTCAGTCCAATTGAATAGGGTGAAACAAGGGGTTAACTTCCCCGGCAGCCCCCAGTACAGCAAGGGCTGATGGGTAAGAGACGCCCGCTGTTCTGAAACTAATTTTGCAGCTTAACTCCTATCGAATATCATGCCCCCCCCTCCAAAAAAAAAAGAAGAAGAAAAAAAAGGCCTTTGAAAGGAACACGCCTGAGCCGCTGGAAAACCCTCCATCTGTTTTGATTGGCAAGGCCCTGGCCAGACGGTGGGAGTTATAAATAAACATTTCAGCAGGGCCTGGAAAAGTCCTGTTCATCCTGTCATGGCCTGAGCTGGCCCATGGGCCTTGCTGGCCCCCACATTCTCTAGCCAGCTCCCGCTGGGGTCTGGGTTCCCCTGGAACCCCTCTATCCCATGACATAAGCCTCCAGCAGGACATGACCACACGGCGAGCAGGCTGAGGGATGATGGACTAGCAACAGCTCTTCTATTCACAAGGCCAGTGGCTCAGCCCTCCTCCCCCTGCTCCTCAGCCTCCCTGGGCTGCATCTACAGACTGGGAAAAGGTCCTGGGGAAATCTCCTCCAGGAGTCTCCTCACCCAGACATGGCCAAGTGGGCCCAAAGATAGGGCAAGTTTCAGGGGCCATTTCAGGGGGAAAACATTGAATATCACCAACATACTTTTCAGCTTACAAAAACCTTTCCTCCCCAAAGACTCACAAGAGGAAGCATATGAGTGGAATTTACCCCACTTTAGAGAACTTGAGACTGAGGCCCAGAAGGGCATATGACCTGTTCTTTCACATGGACTCTGTATTAGAATGGGGTGGGGATTCAAATCCAGACTTCATAGATTTCAGAGTCGAAAGAGCCCATTGAGCACATCTGGTTCAACTTTTTGTCTTTAGAAAAAAAGAAAATTGAGGTTCTGCCAAGGTCACATGAGTTCTGTTTAATTATTTTTTTAGATGGTCATTGTTTACTTGTATGTATGTTGTGTGTTCCATTTTTTTTTCATTCTTTCATTTTTAGAATCTGCCTCTCTGTAGTTTCTCCACTATCATTTTTCTCTGTCTGGTCTTTTCAAAATGGAAAGATGCTGAGCCTTTATGACCCCTTCCTCTGATTGGCCAATCCCATCCTAAGCCCTCCATTTTAAGGAAAGCTTCCAGAGCAGATCAAGTCTTAATTTTTTTGTGTTCCCCACTCCTGATAATCTTGGCTTTCTTCATCATCTCCCTTCCCTGGATTCTATCTTCTCCCTGCTCTTTAGCTATCCTTTAGTGAGGCAAATTCCCCTACTAGAATGTAAACTCATTGAGACCAGGGATCGTCTTTATTTCTGCCTCTATTTTTATTCCTTTCACTTGGCACAGTGTCTGACATATAGTTGTTGGGCATCCTTCATTTTCAAAGAAGACCAATGACATCACAATGTTGATATCAGAGTATGGTGTGTTGGGCCTTGGCTGATCAGACCAATATGAGTGTAGAAGAGTCTATCACAGATTGGACACAAGTAGACAGAACAGTTAGAGTAGAGGAAACTGGATTATTGCAGTTTACATTTCCTTCCTGTTTTATAATTCTGCTTTTATCATAGAGATTTTTTTATTTTTTATTTAAGGCAATGGGGTTAAGTGATTTGGCTAAGGTCACACAGGCGATTATTAAGTGTCTGAGACCTGATTTGAACTCAGGTTCTCCTGACTCCAAGGCCAGTGCTCCATCCATTGAGCCACCTAGTTGTCCCATCATAGAGATTTTTTGATGAGGGCATGCCATGCTGATGGTCCTGGGTCAGTGTCTCCCATGTCTCACAGTCAATACTAAAGTTCATCAGAAGGACTTTGAGAATGTCCTTTTATCACTTCTTCTGACCTTGTGAGCACTTACCTTGTTCTCTGTAAAACAGTCTTTTGAGTAATCATGTATATGCCATTCAACCAATATGGCCAGCCATTAGAGTAGCATTCTCTGCAGTAGAGTTTGAAAGTTTCATTCGAGAAAAGACCTCAGTATCTGGTATCTTCTCCTGCTAGGTGATCTTCAGAATCCTCTAAGACAATTCAAATGAAAACAATTCCGTTTCCTGGCATGGCACTGTTAGGATGTCCACATTTCATAGGTAATAGAACAGTAAGATCAGAATGGCGATTCTGTGGATAAATGGTTTTTAACTTTTTGACCTGACCACCATATTTCTCCTATATGATGGGAATAATGTTTGTCCTTCATTTTCAAAAAAGACCACAACCTCAGGGAGGTGATGCCAAGTACATGAATTGGATTTGAGTGAGGGGGTGCTGTGCTAAGTCACCAGCCTCACTTTCTCCTCTGGAGCCATCTGGGTCCAGTGGCCAGATATGAATCAGAATGATTGGAGATGACCCTGGATTAAGTAACTTGCCCAAGGTCACATAGGTAGTAAGTGTCAGAAGCTGGATTTGAACTCCCATCCTCCTGATTCCAAGGTCAGTGTTCTATCCACTGTGCCATCTTGTACAAATGGATCACCCAATCTAAGTCCCATAAGTCATTACCTTTAGCCCCCCAAAGCATTCTCCTTTTCTTAATGGACCTGGTTCACAGTCTTTCTCACTCTTCAAATTCTTGCTGTTTTACAAAGGAACTTCAACATATATCTGGTCCCTCAACTGCCCCATTTTTCCAGTTCCTCAAACTACTCAAGTCCCATGACCTATTCCTTTGTTCCATCTTGCTGCTCAAAGAGATGATCACACCTTTTATCTTCCCATGCCCCACAAGAGTTCCACTTCCATGTTCATGAACTCTAAAGTTTCTTTACTACACCATAATCTTTGATCATCCCCTTTTCCTTATGACTTAAGACCCTAGCACTGTTCTTTGTCTTCACTGTGCCTTAGTTCCTTCCCAGGCTATGACCCCTGAACGAGCCATATCTTCTTCCTTTCCCTTATTCTCTTGGTGAGCCAGCTAAAGTCTATGCAGTCATCCTCTCATAGATTCCTTGATCCCTTATCCTATTACCAATCCTGTCTTGCCAAACCCCAACCCTGGATTATTCCCACCATCTGTTGCCTTCAATCCTACTTGAGTGCTACCGAATCGAGTTGGAGGAAATATGAAATGGGGCTGACTGAGTCAACTCCAAATTTATGTGATATCGTCTCAACTCAGCCCTCACTGCAGAAAGTCAATGCTTCTCCACATTTCTAATTGATTCACTATCCCCCTCACCACAACAGTTGGCTCAGACATTCTCATCTCTTCTCAAGCCTCCCATGGCTCCCCATCCTCATTTCCTCTCAGCTAAGGATCTCGCTTCATATTTCACTGAAAAAATTGAGGTCACGCACTGAAAGCTTCCTGATCTCTCCCTTTCCTAGTCTAACATCTCATCCATATTTTCCCCAGCTATCTCCTCCTTCATTTCCAGGTGGTCAACAGCACTTCTCTTCTCCAACAGATTGCCCCTACTGCCATTCCCACTCTCTGGCTAATTTTCAATCTCTTCCTTCTGCTGACTCCTTACAAACACACCCAGTAGTTTTAGTTGTGTCCAATTCTTGGTGACCATGATTTTTTTGAGGTTTTCTTGACAAAAATACCAGAATGGTTTGTTTTCCTCCTCTAGATCATTTGCATTTGAGGAAACTGAGCTAAACTGGGTGAAGTGACTTCCCAGAGTCACATGACTTGTAAATGTCTGAGGCTGCATTTGAACTCAGGTCTTCCTGACCCTAGACCTAGTGCTCTCTCCACTGCCCTACAACCATGTTGAATTCATTCCTAAAACATCTTCACTTGATCTTCAGTCCCTCTAGCCATTTCCTGATGCCTCTATTTCCTTTCCTAAGGCCTCAGGAAACCTGGCTTCTATTTCCTGTCCTCTCACTCACCTTCAAATTCCTTGCAGTCTTATTACACCATTGTAATTGTCTCACATTGTAATTTTCTCTGATTTTCAAGACAGTTCAAATTTTCCCTCTGGAAGAGGAATTTCCTACAGTTCTCATCCACCCCATCATATATGCACATGGTTGTTTAAATATTGTCTTCCGGATTCTGATGTAGGCTCCCTGAGAGTGGGATAGTATTTTTTGACTTTCTGTGTATCATAGGATTTAACGCATAAAATCCCTGAATCATAGAAGGATAAAGTTCATTGACTGAGTCTCGGGAGGAGAACTCAAACCCTGGCCTGATTAGATCTGAAAGAAACCTTGAGCAGATCATTATCTTCCCAAGATGTTGTCATTTGTAAAATGAGGTTGGACTAAGTGGCGCCCAAGTTTCCTCTTCTAAAGGGATGGTCCCACAGCTACTGTGTCTTCTCTTTACCCACCACCTTTTAACTTATCTGAACACATTTTGTCTATATTAAATATTTACCTATTGTCTCCCTCATTTGATGGTAAATTCATTGAGGTCAGGGACTTGGGGAGTGGGGAAGATTCCCTTCTTTTTATCTCTCTCCAGAACGTGGGCACTGACTTGCCCAAGGTCACATATAGATGGTCCAGTTCTTTGGTCAAAGCTGCTGAATCTAGAGTCAGATCTCTCCTCTTTCCTCTTCTAGGAAACCAATGAATGCCAAGTGGGGCTCAGTTTCCTTGCCTGTAAAATTGGGGGGGAGATGGAGATGGAGGACAATATAGGGGTTATCTACTCAGATCTCATCAAAGCTAAGATGAAAACGGGTCCTAGACAGAAGTGACTTGCCCAAGGTCAGACAGCAAAGCAATGACATCATTCTTTCCACTGTCTCCCCTTTATCTTATCTACCTCATAGGACAGCTGCAAAATTAGTATTCCTAGTTTAATGCAATTTTGTTATTGTTATTGAGCAAAAATGGACCTTCTCTCACTAGCGCCTTTCCTTCCTCCCCAAGGAGAAGTAAAGAAAAGTAAAACTTTTGTCACAATGCAGACATATGCAGACATAAACATAGTGCATTCATACACACTCACATTTCAATGTGTGCATAATCACAGAGTATAATAGAAAATACATTTCTTTGCATACAAAAAGTTCATGAGATATTCAGCCATGTGCATGCCTAGTCATATAAAACATAAATACATGTTTCTACACATACACAAAAAAGGGTGAATTCATACTTATATCCATGCCACATGCATCTACATACAACACAGGCCACAATGCATGTGTGCATTCACACAGAGAATTCAACATACATGTTCCCTGTGGTTTAGCATGACATTAACATATATCAGCATTGACTTATGCACAACTGTACATTATTGTGCACAGCTGTAGCTTGGCATACACATGGAAATGCTATTCATCACTGCATACAGACAACATATGACACATGTGTACCCACCCCATGCACATTTATGCACATGCATTCATACACATACATGCAGATATATTATACACATTAGGTGGTTGTCCTTTGTTCCCAAAGAAGACCTCAAGGAGATGAGGCCATGATAAGCATGTGAATTGGATTCAGTGCTAAGTCCCAGTCTCACTTTCTCTTCCAGAGCATCTGGATCCAGTGACTAGATAAGGATCAGGATGACTGGAGATGGTCCTGGATGTGAGCTAATCAGGGTTAAGTAACTTGCTCAAGACCACACATCTAGTGAGAGTCTGAGGCTAGATTTGAACTCCAGTCCTCCTGACCCCAGGGCTGGTGCTCTCACCACTGTGCCACCCAGTTGCCCTACTATATATTATATACAATATACCATATACAAATACACATACAAATACACACATATTTGCATTATATAATATACATGTAGCATCTAAACATTGCAACACAACACAAATCCACACACATGCACAACATATATAAACATACACATGTGAGCACACACAATGCTACATAAATACATACATGTGGGTGCACAGATAGAGACATAGATATGCATATGAATACTGAATGCATATAAAACACAGGGACAACAATGCAGCCTACACAGACACACATGTTCACATAAACATAGACATGAATGTCCAGACGGAGAGTCTGGACAACTGCTAACAATGATGTGGCCTCTCCAGGTCTCAGATACCAGTCTCAGGATACTAATTTCTCTCCTTCTAGATGCCACAAAGCAGAAAGGAAGAAGGCGAAACATTCACTGGGAGAATTTAAATTGAAGGTAAAGGAATGGGAAGGGGAGGCCCCTAATGACAGCCCCCACCCATTACCAGATTAGATTCTGTCCAATAAGCCCCTAAGAGAGCTGTCTGGCCTGGGAAGAGAACCCAGGTTGTTTTTCCAGAAGCCCCTTCTGACCTTGGCCAAGACTTCTCTATTAAGAGAAAAAGGATAATATTTTAAAATCACCCAATGTGAGATGGTTGATCTGGAAGGAGCCTTAGAACAGGGGATGCCACACCTGGGAGGGCTCTTAGAACAGGGGATGTCACAGCTGGGAGGGGCCTTAGAAAACATAACCTAGAAAACTAAAGCTGGACAAAAACACATAATTTCAAAATTGGAAAAAATAAGAGAGCAGAGAGTGAGAACTAGTGGGATCCACATGGCCATCAGTCCAACTATCCTTTCTCCGAGAAGCAGACTGTGCCCTAGGGTGCTTTCTCCTGGTGAAGGTTGGTTTGTTCTTTCCTGTCAGAAATGAGGATCTCTTTACCAAAGGCCCCTTTGCTCAAACCCTGGAACCCGAACTTCCATTGTCATGGTCTCTTCTTCCAGATGCAGGCAGCCCTGATGTCTGCCCTGTGCTGTGGGTCTGTCTCAGACCTGGACAGGCCCCTTCCCCCATCTACAGCCCCAAGTTGGCCCCCTCCCCTTTGCCCCCTGGCCTGGATGCCTGCTGCATGACTGACCTCCTGGCCCAACTCCTGGGTTAGGCCTCCCTCCTCCCTTTGCTGCCAGTGGCCCCAGCCCTGACCTTTCAGAAAATGGAATACAAAATAATTAGTTGCTGCAAAGGTTTGAAAGGTCTTTGGGCCCCTGGGACCCTCCCCAACCTGACGGCCTGAAGAGATTCCGGAATGAAACCAGGGTAACTTCTTTTGATCTCTAATTCCCTTTGGAGAAACCAAATTGGGGCGGGGGTTGGGGAGAGAAAGCTCATACCTTGTAGGCAGATATGCCTTTCCTGAGATAAACTTGAGAAATGGGAGTCATCTCTTGGACTCTATTCACCCTAGGAAATCTCCCCACTGAACCTGAAAGAAAGATCTTCCAGTTGGAGTCAACGAAAAGACTCAGTAGCTCCAACTCTACTATGACCCTGGACAAGTTATTTCCCGTTTCTGCTTCATAGTTTCATCGTTTGCTCAGAGAAGAAATTGTAGTCAGTGGTCTTCAACATCTCTTTCTTCTCTGATGATCTTTGTTCTATGGGACTCCCAATTTTGACACTCCCTGCTCATACCCTTCTTAGAAGCTTAGAACCAAGTGTGTCAGTTGAGAGATGTCTTAGAACAGGGAATGACAGAGCTGTGTCAGAGCTGGGAAAGGCCTGAGAAGATAAAATTTCAGAATTGGAGGAACCTTAGGACAGAGAATGACAGAGCTGAAAGGTCCCTTAGAGCACGGACTAATAGAACAGGGAATGTCAGAAATGGAGGGACCTTAGAATAGAGAATGACCAGGCTGGAAGTTATCTTAGAACATGGACTGAAGAGCTGGAAAGTCTCTTGGAAGATGGACTGAAGAGCTTGGAGGGGGTCTTAGATCAAGGAATGCCAGAGATAGGAGGGGCCTGAGAAGATCAAACAAAGAAGGCCTAACTTGGAAGGGGATTCTCAATAGGCACATATAATAATTGGAGCTGAAATAAATATTATTAGAATGCTGAGAATAAAAATTTAGATCTGACAGGAATTTGTAAATCTGAAACATTTGAATAAATACTTTAGAGATGACTTAGTCCACCCCAGTTGTTTTATAGTTGAGAAACCTGAGGCCAAAAGAGGTTTGGTGTCTCTACCCCATCTCATACTTCTTTAATGAAGGAAGCAGAACTGGAACCCATGCACAGAGTTCTAGTTCCAGAACTATCCCCACCGCCATCCCTAGGTGCCATCTTTCCTGCCACCACTGGCTCTTGCCATCTCCATTCCCCTTCTTTGGCCTGCTCCCCACCCCCCACCCTCAGGTCCAAACTGCTCCCTCATGGTGAGTTTGAGCTCTCATGATCTACACTGCCTTGCCTGGCACTCTGATGATGTATGTCAGCCATATCTCAGACCAGTGCCACCACCCTAATGATGTGTTATTGCAATCCATCATTGGTCTTGACAGGCACCCCGAGCCAGCGTTCGGCAGCTGCCCTTCACCGGGGCACTTAATTATAAAGGCCTGAAACTTTTCTCCTTTTGGTGGGAAATAAAGGCTTTGTTTAGCCACGATAAGTTGGGAGGTTCCCAGGGGAAAATCAATACATCAGTCGGAGAAGAAACGGTAGCTGAGGAGTTTTACAGAACCTCGTCGATCCTCCAGCATAATCAGAAGCCTGGAGGGCCCCCCCCCCCCACTCTGGCCCCTAGGCTCCAATTCTTCATTGGTGTATTGATTCTTATTGCTCATTCCATTTCATCCCCCACCCCAAGATGCCTTTGATTTTGCTAAACGCTTTCCCTTTTTTCTCTCTCTAGTGGAGTTTCTAAAATCCTCACTAAGCCAAAGGGAAGACCTCTCTGCATCTGGGCTGACGCTAGCCCCAGAATAGTCTCCTCCAGCTAATGCCAGCACAAGAGCCACACATGGCTCCTTGTTCTTCGTCCAGAGCTTCTTCAAGCATCCTTCAAGGCCCGGCTCAGTTATGACCTTTTCCAGGAGACCCCAATCTAGAAAGAATCTCACTTTTCTTGCAACTCAACAAATATTTCCTTTTCTTTTTGTTTTCCTAGTGTCCCTATGACATTCTGAGTTGCAATCAATTTATCCATGCATATCCCTTATTCTGCTTACTAGAAGATAAGACCCCTGAAGGCAAGGAATATGACTTACTTCCTGGAATCACAGAATTTGAGAATTGGGAAAGATCTCCAAAGCTGTCTAGGGAGTTAAATACATAATCAGAATCCCCACTACATTAAGCTGGTTAGGGTCATCCAGTCTCTGCTAGGACATCTCTAAGAAGAGGCAAGCCCACCACCTCTCATCTCCATTTATTAGGAGGTATTTCCTGATTTAAAATTTAAATTGCAGGTTTAATTTAATTTAATTGCAGTGCCTTTTCTGATGTTTTTCCATACTCCCAGACCTCCCCAGACTGTACCTTCTCTTGGAGGATATCATGAGTTGACAAAAATAAAAACAAAAAAGAATTTCCTAACAATCAAACCTGAGTCCAAAAGTAAAATGCATTGTTTTGGAAGACAGAATTTTTTAACCATTGATTTGAAGGGATTCCTGTTGTAGTAAAGTTTGGGGTACATTATATCTGAAGTCTCTTCTACGTGCTACTCTGGGAAACTATAAATAAATGGGTGCCTACATTCATGAATCAATTAATCAACTGATAGATGAATAGATACATGGATAAATGACATAGAGGCCATCTAGCTCAAATTTTAGTTCAAATTCTTCATTTTATAAATGAAGCAAGAGAATTAAGAAATTTAAAAGCAGAAACAATTGGATGGCACAGTGGATAGAACACAATCCCTGGAATCAGGAAGACCTGAGTTCAAATTCAACCTCAGATACTTAATAATTACCTAGCTGTGTGTCCTTGGCAAGTCACTTAACCCCATTGCCTTGTAAAAACCAAAAAAGAAAGAAAAGAAGGAAGAAAGGAAGGAAGGAAGGAAGGAAGGAAGGAAGGAAGGAAGGAAGGAAGGAAGGAAGAAATTTAAAAGCTCTAGGAGAAAGAATTAGAAGGAGAACAAATAAAAGAAAATATATTAAACCCCGACCAAGAAAATGACTCTCTGGAAACCAGTTTAGGCCAAAGAAAAATCAATGACCTTGTGACATAGTATGAGATGTTAGAATAAAATCACAAAGTTGAAAAAATGATAGGAAACTTAAGTTAGCTGATATCAAAAAAACTGATCAGAAAAACAAGACAAGAAGAGATAACTCAAGAATCATCAAACTTCCTGAAAACAAGGATTTTAAAAAGAAAACCTGGATGCTATATTTTAAGAAAGTATAAATGAAAGCTTACCCGATGTATTAGAAGAGATAGGAAAAATGGGAAAAATCGATCAGCTATCTCCAAAGGAACCTTCTAAGGAGAAGTCCCACAAAAGTCCAGAGCTCCCATATCAAAGGAAAAAACAAACAAAATCAACAATAATAACAACACTGAATACAAAAAGAAGGAACTCAAATCCCAGAAATCTACAATCACAATTATAATTTCTACTAAAGTGGCAGGATTTTTTTTAAACTATAATGGAAGGAAGATCTTGGATTATTATATTCCCAAAGTTGAAAATGATAGGCCTGCAACCACATATCATTCACCCTGGAAAACTGTGTATAATCTTAAACAGGAAAAAATAAGCCTTTAATGGAATGGAATACTTTTTCAGAATTTCTGTGAAAAAAATATGATGCCAGAGTAGAAAAGGAACACTGAAAACCAAAAATAAAAGTTCATAGAAACCTAGAAAGGTCAATTTTTATTTGTCCATTTGACAAAATAATTATATGTGAAAACTATAAAAATTAAGGAAGGAATGATGGGATTGAATCTGAAATGATTGATGGAGAATGAGGATTTGAACATATACAACCACATACTCTACACAAAAAGCTTGGAGATGGAAAAACAGTAAATGTAACTGGTAAACAAATGGGGATGTGTGAGGGGAAATAATATGAAGAACAAATGAAAGCAAGGCATACCTCTTGATCCTGAATGATAGACTAAAGTGGGGTGCCAAGAAACAAATGCTAGGATCTAAGGAGGCCTTTCAGATTAACTTTTAGGCAATAGGGGAATCAGTGATCAAATTATGGAAGTAATGGAATACTATGGTGCCATAATAAATTTTGAAAGAACAAATTATTTTCAAAACAATGAGAGTCAATATCGGAGAATCTTGGGTCGTATAAATTGATATAGAAAGGAGTGGAGTCAGGAGAATGATTTCTACATGTACAACATTTTAAAGAATGGAAGACTTAGGAAAGCCGCTCAATGTAATAGTCATCCATGTCTCCAGAGAAACTCTAATAAGACATGTTATCCGCCTCTTCAAAGAGAAATGACAGGCCCTAGGTACAAAGATATTCATTTTTGGACATGGCCCCAGTGTGGTTTCATTCTGCTTGATTTCACTTATTTATTAGAAGATTCTTTTTCTTTTCCTCTTTCTCTCTCTCAGAGTTGATGGGTGGGGGGGAATTAGCAATAGTGATGCCAAGAAAAGGGCACAGGGCAATGCAATATTTTTAATGCATAAAGATATGAATGGGCAGCATCAGCATCTACTACTTGTTGCATGTTGTGAGGATTGTGAAAGTGGACTGTGATAATCTCTGAAGTGGAAAAAATATCATAAATCCTCCAGGTCCAAACCCATGAGTCACTTAGGTTCTGAAAGAAATAGGGTGCTGAGTGAGCACTTTGAATATTAGTATTCTTTGATGATGATTCTTAAGGGTTTTGCCTTGCCAGATTTTCTCTTGTCACTCCCCCATGGATTCAAATTGTGGTTTATCTACATTTCTGAGGGGAAATTCCTTTTTTTTTTTAATCGGAAAAGAGACAAGTTAGAAAGTTAAAATCAGAGGAAGCATGTTATCTTAACACTACACCAGAAGCCAGGAAAATCGGGGTTCAAGTTTCATTCATAACCTATATTAAACAATCACTCAAATTCACCAAAAGACTACAAATTGTAGCAAAGGTGTCAAACTACATTGGTAAAGGGGATTGCTCATCTGGGAATGATGTATATTAATGACATCACAAATCCAGTGCCTGTCCCTAGAAAGTAAAAGGGTCTAGAGAAAGTGTCTAAAATGATGTCTCCATAATCACATCTAAATTCCATTCTTAAGTTCCTTATTTGTTTTGGTTAGGTTTCCTCCAGGTCTCTCACATTCAATGTTTGCACAATATCCAATTTCTACCAGAAACATAATACATAAAAATAAACAGAAGGGTGGGATCTTGATCTTTTCCTACCTCAACAAGCCACCTTCTGTGTAAGTGGCTAAGACAGTCTTCCCTCAAAGACTGGTAGGTCTGGGTATGTCAAGTCTAAGGGCAGCGCCCCCTGCCAAGGATCATCCTTGATCCCTTACTGTTCCATCTACTTGTCCTCAGGCCTTCCCACTGTCAATGTCCTATAAACTACTCAAGTAATGCCCGCCTGTCCCCATTATTACCCTATCCTCTTGCCACAGGGTATTACATTTTTACTCCGAATCTCCTCGGGGGTGGATCCATATGCACTATACTAAAATTCAGGAACTATATGGGCTCTTAACAGAGGCATGACAATGATTCAATCTTTCCTAGCATTTCACCATGACCAGACCACATCTTGAGCATCTTTCTTTGTTCTAAAGTTCAAGGAACATTCCTTCTATTTACTTAGGAGGGAATGAAGAGTGTGACCAATGAACATTGGGAATCATCCAAAACAGAACATGCTATTAGAGATCCAGGGAGTAGTGAGATGAATTGGGGGAGGAGAGAAGTTTCTATTAGAACTGCTTTTCTCTGGTTTCTCTGAGGATGTAAAACCCTTTCAGATTCCTTTGTGTCTAGATTCTCACAAAAATAAACATTTAGACTCAATGACAAAGGGACAATTGAGTTAGCCAAGAGGACAAGAGATGCCAATGAGTCCAGGTCTATGACACTAGATTCAATACAGTCAGTCTCAAAGACTCATAGAATGAGAGATCTTAGGTAAGGTATCTTACAATTTAACCAAGTCTCCCTTATTTAATAGAAGAGACTCAAAGAAAAGAAGAAGCTAATTAAAGAATTATTGAGGATACTAAAAGATAAATCCAAGGTTTCTGATTCTAAATCCAGTACTTTTAAAAATCATTTTATTAATATGTTATATTTCTTATACCACCACAGCATCTCATGTATCTTTCCCTTCCCATTTTTTCAAGTGTAATCCCTATGGCAAATAATTTTTTTGTTTGTTTTCAAGAGAAAACATTAGTCTAACGAAGGCATATATTGAGAAAGTCTAAAGACACGAGCAATGTGTGATACCTGTGAACTTCCCACCTCCACCAAAATAGGGTTGGAATGTCCTCTCATCTCTCTTCATTTAAGTCCCTCTGGATCTTAGCATTTTGCTAGATTTTCTTTCAATTTTCTTGTGTATTATTATTTTCATCTACATTATTTTGGTTTACATTGTCTTCCCAGTTCTGCTGGCTTCACTCTGCATCTCTGAATATATCAGTGCATCATTTTTAAGAGCATAATAATATTCATTACTCCATATACCACAATTTGTTTAACCATGTCCCAATCATTGAGCACATGCTTGTTTTCAATTCTTAGCTTTTACAAAAAGTGGAGTATATGGAGACTTTTTTCTTATTGATGGTTTCCTTGGGGTATAATCTCAGTAATAAAGCTTCTGGTTCAAAGAATATGGACATTTTAGTCACTTTATTTGCATAATTCCAAATTGTTCTGCAAAATGGTTGTACCATTTCATAGCACCACAAATAATGTATTAATGTGTATATCTTCCCACAATCCTTCTAATACTGATATTGTCATTGTTTGTCTTTTTCCCCAATTTGCAGGGTGTGAGGTAGAACTTTAAAGTTATTTTGCTATGGTTTTCTCTTATTGTTAGTAATTTGTAGCATTCTTCATTTACATTTTCATCTAAACATTTTGCAGTTCTTTTGGGGACTGGTGCTTCATATCCTTTGGCCATCTATCTATTGGAGAATGTGTATCAGTCATACAAATATATACATATATATGTGTATATATATATATATATATATATATATATATATATATATATATAAATTGTTTATATATCTTAGCTATCAAACCCTCATCAGACACAAAGGGCTTTTTTATGCTATGCAATCTCTTCTTTTTCTAGATGCTTTTCAGTTACAAATAATCAGTTATTTATTGTATTTCATATAATTGTTTCTATCACTTGATTAAGAAAATATACCTCGCCCTTAACAGTAAGAAATACATGATCTGATTTTTTTATTTTTAGTAGTAAGGTCACATAATTCACTTGGAATGTACTATATTTGAAAGATCTATAATATATGAACAATATATGGCATGGGACATAAGAGGTTAGTCTAAGTCATTGCCAGACTACTTTCTAATTTTCCCAGAAGTTTTATCAAATAGAGAGTTTTCCATTTGTTATCACTAATTATTGAGTTCTATTATTTCTGAAATTATTTTGTCTAGGCTGTTCCATTGATCTATCGTGAGATGATTTTGATGACTGCTTCAAAATATAGCTTGAAGTCTAGAAGTGTTATTCTCCATTGCTCCTTCCTCTTTTTTCATCATTTGCCTTGATAGTCTAGATAGTTTGCTTTTCAAAATAAATTTTGTTATCTTTCCAAGCCCTATAAGGTATCTTCTTGATAATTTGATTAGCATTGAATTAACATTGCAAATTAATTTTAGGAATGATGTCATTTTATCATGTTGGCATGGCCTAGTCATGAACATTGAATATTTTTCCAGGTATTTGGGTGATTCTTTAATCCTTTAGGGAAGTTTTATAGTGCAATCTTCTGTGTGCTTTAAGAGATCAATCCTTCTATTGTTCTATTAGAAACCGTGAGGTAGGGGATTTCAGAGAAGCCTGGGAAGAATTGCATAAACTGATGCGGAGTGAGATGAGCAGAACCAGAAGAACACTGTACTTCATAACAGCAGCATGGGGGTGATGATCAACCTTAATGGTCTTGCTCATTCCATCAGTGCAATAAACTGGAACACTGTCTGTGATAAAGATATCACCTGCATCCAGAGAAACTGTGGAATTTAAACAAAGATCAAAAACTGATTACCTACAATTTCTTTAATAAAACAGTTTAAAAGTTCTATGTACTGCATAAGTTTGCCATCACTAATATTTTATTTTCTCCTTGAGGATATGATTTCACTCTCAACACATTCAATTTTGATCAATGTATAGCATGGAAACATTGTGTAAAGATTATCAGACTGCCTTCTATGGTGGAAGGAAGGGAAGATGAGGGGAAAATTGTAAAATTCAAAACCTTACAAAAAATGATAGGTAGAAACTACTATTGTATATAATTGGAAAACTAATAAAATATTTATACATTAAAAAGAGATTGATCCTCAGATGTTTTTATTTGTAAGTTATTTGAAATAGGATTCTGCTTTCTGCTATTCTTCTTATTTTTTGTTGGTATTATATAAAAATTCTATTCATTTTTTTAGGATTTATTTCATAGCCTGAAGTCTTGCTAAAACACCATCTTTTTTATGAACCCTGAAAGTAATTCATAAGTCAATATCATCATCACCCTTTTGTTGATGGAATTTTAGGCTTACCACTGGTTTGAATTGTTTCCAGCAAGGTGAGAAACATGGCTATCCCTCCCTTTAGTAGTCATTTACTGATTTTAGGGATTTGAAATACACAATACCAATATGTTTTGAATATCTGGTTATTCAACGAGCCCTGATTTCTTGATGGGTAGAGTTCTGGGCCTGGAGTCAGGAAGATTCATTTTCCTGAGTTCAAATCTAACCTCAGACACTTAGTAACTATTTCTTTGGCAAGTCACTTCATCCCGTTTGTCTTATTTTCCTCATCTGTAAAATGAGCTGGAAAAGGAAATAACAAACTACTCCAGTATCTTTGCCAAGGAGACCCCAAATGTCATGAAGAGTTTGAAAAAAAAAACCTGAACTACAAAAGACTGACTTCTAAGATACCTTCTAGAATGGAATCTATGATCCAATGCCTAAAAAATAATTTATTAACCACTTGCCAGGTGCCAAGGATTGTGCTAAACACTAAGAGAAAGAGAGAAATTGTACAAAGGGATAAAATTACATTTCTTACATTTCTAGTCTAATGTTTGGTTCCATGAATATTAGGAAGAAAGGGAGGGAGGAAGGGAGGAAGGAAAGAAGGAAGGAAGGAAGGAAGGAAGGAAGGAAGGAAGGAAGGAAGGAAGGAAGGAAGGGAGGGAGGGAGGGAGGGAGGGAGGGAGGGAAGGAAGGAACAAGAAGAGATATAACTAACTAAACCTCACAGACTGATTAGCAAATGACACACCCAAAAGAGATGATCTGGAACTGTTAGACACTGAACAAAAACCCATGAGATGTGTCTACCTACATCAATGCTTCAGGAAACACTGATTTTTATCTGTGTTCTTCCAAGGTGGCAGATCCTAACCCCACCACCCCTTGGTTGTTGTTTGTCCTTTGTCTGATAATGCCATGACAAACAAGTGAATTGGATCTCAATTAGGAAGGGCTAAACCTAATTATCAAACTCTACTCTAGAGCCATCTTTGTTCCAATGGAAAGATATGAATCAAGTGGCCTAGAGATGACTCTCTTGCAGTGGGAGATCTTGGCCATTTTTGGTTTTTAGACAGTCCTATTGAGTTGTTCCATCTTGAAAAATTCAATGTCCTAAGTCCACTCTCCTGAAGATGAACCTAACCCAAATGGGTAAAGAATCTGATTGTCCAAGTCTGATACCTTTGACCAGGTCAAAAGAGAAAAAGAATGACTCAGAAGGCATATCTACTATGTTGATATAAAGCACTGGGAATAGACTATGAATGAAATGCTATCTAAGACTACTGTGGGTCCCTGAAAAAGATCTGAAAGAAAAGGCAATGCTTAGGACACATGTGAAGGATACTCATAGCCAAATAGAAAACACATGTACATCCACATGGTGATGAAGATGATGATGATGATGATGATGTTGATGGTGATGCTTTTTCTTCATTCTCAAAGAAGACCATGATATCGGGGAGGTGATGCTGTGACATACACATGAATTGAATTTGAGTGAGGAGGTGCTGTGCTAAGTCATCAGAACCACTTGGGTCCAGTGGCTAGATAGGAATCAGGATGACTGAAGATGAACCTGGATTTGAGACAATCAGGATTATGTGACTTACCCAAGGTCACACAGCTTGTAAGTGCCAATTGTCTGAGGCCATATTTAAACTCAGTTTTTCCTTACTTCAGGGATGGTGTTCTATCCACTGCACTATCTAGCTGAATATACATGCACACACCAAGAAAATCGCTCAGTAATCAAATTTCCCAGAACTCCTTTCTTCTATCTCAAGATACTGCTGTTGCTCCCGGGTCTTCCTCCTTACATAGCAAGGGCCAATTTCAGAGAGCCAGCTCAGACACCTAGGCCAGCTTGAATTCTGAGGTTAGCAACTCCCCCCCACCACCACCAGTCTTATGGTAAGAAAGAAGTTGGTGACCTTGATAGGGTAATGGCAGCGACTTCAAACTTCTCACCCTACAGATCAATTATGCTGCCATAGTGATAGATTGTGCGACCAGTAACAGACTGATCCACATTGGGTTTCCAGGTGTGTTCTCTAAGCATGAGCATATCAAAACTTTTAATTCTGTGAACTCAGGTCCTTTCCATGCCTCAAGAAGGAATCCAGGTGGATCAGGGTCCACCTGGAAGTCATGATTTCTATGGTCCCTCTTTGAACAATAGGATCTCATCTGATCCCAATAGCACCTCCAGCAAAACAAGAGGTAAAGGGTGGAAAGTCAGAATAGGTATGCTCTGAGAAATTGGAGAATTTAAGAGTTGGAAGGCAGTTCAGAGGACAGTGACTCCAAACCAAAACTGAAAATTATCATTGCTACAATGTGCTAAAGCAGTTGGTGTTCATCCTTTGTTTAAGGACCTCCAGGGAGAGATGGAGACCATTGCTTCCCATGGCAGCCTAGTCTGCTAGCAATCCTGCTGTCTTCCTCCCTTCTAGCTTGCACAGTTTGGGGATCTATCTCTTTATACTTTCTATCCCTGGATTTGGTTCTGCTCTCTAGGGTTCTGCTCATCACCAGGTACACAGTAGGTAGCATATTGAATAAATGAAGCAAAATGAGATGTGAAGAAATCCCTGAACACAACCTTTAGGGGACCCTTGAGTCTTTATATCCCTGGGCTAAGTGTTCTCAATTTCTTTAGCCAGGCCTCACATGTAGTGGTAAGATTCAACTGGTTCATTGGCAGAACCAATACCTAATTTTATGTTGAGTTTGGCATAACAGTAAATTTATTTGAATCCCACCACTTCTTACATGGCATGAGCTTCAGGCCCTATGCCAACCTAGTCATCCTGATGTTGATGCACCTACAGCTTACCAAGAAGCCAAGAATTTGCAGTCTCATGAATGTAAAAGATTCCTAAGGTTATAATCAGTTTTATTGACCAGCCTGGATGAGAGAGGTTAAGTGACTTGCTCAAAGTCATACAGTTAGAAGTAGGATTTGAACCCAGGTCTTCCTAACTCCTGTCAACAGTCAAGGATTTCCTGGGCTATTTACAGGGTAGCTGGTTAAGCATGGTTTTATACACACAGGTAGAAAACACAGGATGCTTAGAGAGGGACAGAACCCTCCCAGGTCTCACACCACTTTCCAGAAATATCAGGCCCTAGGGAAGGGAAGGAGGATTCCCCAGTCTAGGCTTGAAGTCATCTGAGGCCCAGCATGTTTGCCTTCAGGCCTTGATAAATATTTGCCAATTTGCTCCTTTACTATCCCTCCTCCCAGAGATTTATAGCTGGGTAAAGAAAACAAGAGCTTCAAGAAGGTTTTCTGTACTCCCTTGGCTGACCCGCAGCCAGTCTAGGCCTTTGGCCTAGGACCCACTAATCTCCCTCTGACATGCTGTCACCTCCCCACACACCCCCACACACATGCAGGTCACACAAACACACACAGACAGAGACTAGTACTGATCTGTTTGTCTCAGGTAAAAAAGCCGAGGCCCGGAGGTCGGCATGTAGTACTAAAAATGGCCAAAGAAATATCCAAAGGCCTTCTGTTGAGAGGCAGCATGATCTTAGTGGGAAGGGCATCTATGCTGAAGTCAGAGGACCTGGCTTCATATCCACCCTTGGCGGTTATTTCCTTGTACAGCCTCCAGGAAGTTACTTAGTCTCCTCAAACCTCAAATAGGATGCAGAACTGCACAGCCACCGAGGCCCTGCCTAGCTCTCCTCTACAATGCTGGGATTCAGAGATGGGAGGGCTGCCTAGATTCAGTAGCCTATTTTCCTCATTTCAAAGTAGGCCCAGGGAGGGGAAATGACTTAGGATCCAAGACTTAAAGAAAGAAGGACCCTCATAGGTCATGAAACCCCATGAGGAAACCGAGACTGCAGGATGTTATGTATACTTGCCTACAGTCATAGAGATAAGTGGCAGAGACAAGATTTGAACTCAAGTCTCTGGTTCCAGGTCTCCTCTGTAGCACATTTCAAGCTCACTCAGTAAATGTCTCAGGGTTCTGTATGCATCCCACTAGACTTTGGTGTTTCTAGGAAAAAGTCTTTGACCAGGTCCAGGCAAATCAAAGGATTGTAACCTTCCTCTTAGGACGCCGTAGCCAATGGTGTTGGCAAAGATATTCTTAGCTTGAAAGTAAAGAGATTCCCCTACTCCTTCCCATGATTGTTGAATAAATCACCTCTCCTCTTTGCACAAAGTAGGTGATTAATAAATGCTTATGGAATTAAATTTAATTTCTTCATTTGTCAAATGGAACTAATCCATCAATCAATCCAGAAGTATTTACAAAGTTCCTTCCCTGCCAGATACTAATCTAAGGGGAGGTGGGGGGGGGTCCTCCCCAGTCAACCTGATCCACATGTGGCCACTGGACTCAGGTGGCTCCAGAGGAGAAAGTGAGGCTAGGGACTTTTCACACCCCCCCACCCACTTAGATCCAATTCACTTTTTAGTCATGGCATCCCCTTCCTGATGGCATGGTCCTCTTCAAGTACCAAGGGTAGACAACAGTTAATCTAAGTGTTGATATGGCCTTCTCTCTATGCAATAATATAACATAGCACATAACATATTATATAACATAGAATATAACATAGCATAATATAATGAAACCACCTGCCATGGGGTAGCATAAAAGCGGCCATTGACATAACAATTATCCATTTAACAGTTAAAGATTTCATTAGCCCCATTTTCAGATGCAGAAACCAAGGGAGGAGAGACTAGTAGGGGCTACCTTCTTTGCCTCTGAGGCAGAATTTGAATTCAAAACTTCTAACCTCAAATCCAACATGCTATCTTCATTGAACCCCAATTACTTACATTCTTCCACAGAGGATTAGCGTGTGGATGAAATGTGTTGATAGAGATAATGTGGGTCTCCTTGGGCATCTGTTCTATTTTTTGCAGCAGTCAATGCTTATCCCTAACCTGTAACCTGGAATCAAGAAAGAGAGACTTGAGATGGAATTCTGCCTTCACTATTTATTCACTGGAAGACTCTAAGAAAATCACTTCCTCTCTCTGAATTTCAGTTTTTTTTTAATCAATAAAATGTGAATAACGATTCACCTTTCTGGACAAGGTTGCTATCAAGACAATGCTTTGGAAAATGGTAAACCACCCTTAATCTGGTGGTAATGGAGATCAGTATTGAGTAAGGTTATAGCTCTGAGCCAGATGTAATAATAATGATGATAACAGAAACAAAAATAAATAAAAAAATTAGATAACAATTGTAAGAGGTAAAATTAACAGCCTGGATAACTAATGATTACCCTCCTAAAGACCTTGGGAGGTAGATAAGTTTTATTATTCCTATTTTGCAGATGTAATGGGAATATCCTCAGACTGGGAGTCAACAGCTCTGAGTCTAAAATATATTACATATACGTGTGATATTTATTTTGTTTTTGTAATATAGAGAGATCTGTGGTATAAGTTGCTTTTTTTGATAAAAGTGGCCTATGGCAGGGTGATTTCATTCAGGTGTTGGTAACACAGTTAGCAGATTTGGGGTTGCAGCTGCTGTCATCTTGGTGGAGTTGAGGTGGAACCATAACTAGGATGAGGTGACAGGGATGAAGTCCTGGGGTACTTAAATTTAGTGGGCACAAAGAGAATTCATATTCCTTTAACAGTGTAAAAGATAGTGAGGGAGAAAACAAGAATAATTAGATAAAACAGGAAGTTTGCTTCTCCTCTGTGTTCTACCCACTCTCTGGAGAAGTTACATTTTAGAAAAATCTCTCATGGCCTGGCCTAGACAGACTTTGTTAACCTCCGACTCCCGTAACAGTCTCTCCAGAATCGTCCTCAACATAAGTCATGGTCTCCACCTTTGGGAGAGTGTTCCAACCCTCCAGGATAATCTTGGGAAGTGGGTGGGGGTGACCAAATTCCTTGTTACAGTTCTGATAGATGTTTTCTAAAAGGTTGGGGGGTTTGTGTCATTTTTTTAAAACTCTGGGGATAACAGAAATGTAGAAGAGAACATGAAGCAGATACTGCGAGGAAATACATGAAAAAGAGAAAGAGAGAGAAAGTTAAATCAGAGACACAGAAAATATACAGCAGAGATGGAATGAACCTGAAAGAGAGATAGAAAGAAAGCTTGAGGAAGACATGATTGCAGAGAAAATGAAAGAAAAAATGAGAGAATCAGACAGAGATAGAGCAGAGACAGATAGACAGAGGCTGAGAGAGGAAAGGGGTAAAAGAGAAAAGAGAGAAAGAAGAGGGGACAGAGAAGTAGAAAAGAGGGAGAGAGAGAGAGAGAGAGAGAGAGAGAAGAGGGGAAAGAAGGAGGTAGAGAGGGGAGGGGGGGAAGGGAGGGAAGAGGAGAAAGATGAATGAGATGAGAGAGATATAAATACAGAGACAGAGATAGACTGAGAAAAGGGAGAGAGACAGAGACAGAGACAGACAGAGACAAAGAGACAGAAAGGAAGAGACCGTCCACACTGACTTCCAGCTCCATGAGGCTTCCTTCAAGTCCCCCCCCCCCACTCCCCAACAGCCTTGACCCGCCGTCATCTGGACAGCTGACAGCTGTCCAGCTGGGATACTCCAACTGTTCACCAGGCTCCTTCAGACCATGAGCCGAGGCCATAGACACTGTAATGAGCACCCCAAGGCTTTGCTCCATGGCAGGTAAAAGAAACCTCCAAATGCAGGTTGTCAATCGGTGTCAGATGCCCACCTTCTGCTCAGCAAGCTGGCTGGCCTCCCTGGCCCCTGCTCCTGCCTCCCCCTCTGCCCTGCCCCCTGCAACCTTCCAGCTAGGCTCATTCAAGCTGAGAAGTAACTGCTCTCCAGACCTGTCATCACCGGCCAGTGGAAAACCCTCCAGGCCTGGCCAGGCTCCTCTTTACAAAGTCAGCCCCCAAGGGCCTGGAGGTCACGGAGGCCAGGGGTCTGGACCAGTCTTTAAATCGACTTGGAACTAGAAGTGACTTCAAAGAAGTCTTTGGCACTTACCCCCCCCCACTGGGGGGGGCTTTCTACTCTATTATGAACCTCAAATTTGGTCACCCATATTCTCACAAATTCACAGGATATTAAAACTGGAAATGACCTGGGAACCTAGAACATTAGAAGACAGAACATAAAGCCCCAATGGGCAAATAATTAGAACCTAAAATTCTAGACTATGAGAAGAAAGAGAAGGAAGGAAGGAAGGAAGGAAGGAAGGAAGGAAGGAAGGAAGGAAGGAGGGAGGGAGGGAGGGAGGAAGGAAGAGAGAGGGGAAGGGAGGGAAGGAAGGAGGGAAGACCTGGATATGGTACAATTATAATAACCAAACTTAAAACTGGAAAAGAAATGAGAAAATGTTCTCCCTCTCTTCTTTCTTATGGTGAAGGACTGTGGAGTTAGACTAGAGATGAGACTCAGTATCCCTATTTAGTAGATGTGTTCCTTAGTTTGACTGAACTGAGTGTTTTCCTCCTTTTTTAATTCTTTGTTAAAAGGGAGGAATCATTGGATAGAGTAAAGAAGCAGTGTGTCGTTTTTGAATGCGGGTGATATAAAAACAAAAGTAAAATGCCCACTTGTAACACAAATACATATATTGAATAGCAACTGGCCATACTGAAAGGTGACACCAGAGAAGAGAAGGATCCTGCTTGGCCATCCTTCTCTAAGAGAGAAGCCCCAGTGCTGGTGCTGGGAGGGGCCTCAGGCCCCTGGAAAATCAGAACTTGGAGGAAACCTCAGAACAGAGATCAGAGGAGAGTAGACCTGGAAGAGTACTTAGAACCTGGGCTGGCAGAGGGGAAGGGATTTCAGAAGACAGATGGGTATAGAACGGGGGCCATTTTTTGAACAGAAAATAACGTAGCCTAGAAGGACCCAGAGCCTAAATTGTCAGACAAAGAGGGAACTGAAAATTACCTATTTTGTCAAGATTAGCAAACTGAGTCGGAGAGAAGCAAGTTAAGGCCCAAGGTCACCCGGCCTGTTAGTGGTCAATCCGGGGCTGGAAGGCAGCTCTCTCATCTTTTAGTCGTTGTTGTCACAAAATCTTCTAAAGTGGGACCCAGGCCGCAGCTGGGATGTCTGTTTAGCTTAAACAAAAGAGGCCTTTGGTCTCCAGCCTCCCCGATTGCCCTGTGACCTCTCCAGCGTCTCCAGGTTATTACAAGGCCTCTCTTGTGAGAATCCAATTAGAACACTGGCTTGGCCTGGCTGGGAACAGTCAGGAGAAGCAGATGACGTCTGCTTTGATTTGGACAGATACCAGCAGCCTTCCCATAGCCTCCCACCAACGTACCAAGGGGTCCTGTCTTAATAGATCTCTCCCTACTGGTTCACCAACCCCCTTCCCTAGCTGTAGTCCAGAGCCTGCCTGGGGAGTGGAAAATGCACCAGGTTGGAATTCAAGATACCTGAGGTCTTTTGATGCCGTCTGCCTCTCACCTGTAGGATGACCCTAGCCAAGTCACTTCCTCTCGAGACCTCAATTCCTCAATTCAACAAGCAAATGAAAGACATTTATTAAATATCTCTATTTGTGGGAGCATGCGATAGGAAAGGAAGGGCATGATGGGAGCGTAGACAGAGGTAGACCTGTGTTCAAAGTCTGTCTCTGGTACTCATTAGCCATATGACTCTGGGTGATTTACCTCTCTAAACCTCAATTTCCTGGTCCACAAAATTGAGATGCCTCTAATAAATAGCACTTATAGCAAGAGGGTTTTAAGTTTAGCCACATGTTTACCTGGTGTTTGTCCTTCATTCTAGAAGAAGGCCACAGTATCGGGAAGTGATGCCATGACAACTAAGTGAATTGGATTTGAGTGAGGGAGGGGCTGGGCTAAGTCACCAGTCTCACTTTCCCCTCCAGAACCATCTGGATCCAGTGACTAGCTGGATGACTGGAGATGACCCTGGACAGGAGGCAATCAGTGTTAAGTGACTTGCCCAAGGTCACACAACTAGTAACTGCCAAGTATCTGAGGCTGGATTTGAACTCAAGTCCTCCTGATTCCAAGAATGGTGCTCCACTGTGACTACATAGCAATTTGAGAAGTAAGTACTAATATTGTCCTCATTTTACAGATTAAAAAAACTGAGACATGAGAAAGTTGAATGACTTGTCCAGGGTCACAATGTCAGTATCTGAGACAGAATTTAAACCCTGACTCCTAATCTTATACTACCTCATTCTTCCAATGTTGTGGAGAGGCATCATTTATCAATGGATTGTAAATGCAATGGAAACATTAAAGAATTCTAGAAATGACTGGCTATCAACATCGTTAGCATTATCAAAGCATATGTATTACTATATGTAGGCAAAAGGAGTCAAGGGAACCTTGTTCAAGTCATCCATCTGGCTCTGACAGTGTGATCTTGAGCCAGTCTTGAGCCTCCCTGTGCTTCCAGGCAAGGTACAAAGTAAAGAGCTTTTTTTCACCTTAATACGGATCTGAACTGAGGAGGGAGAGCCCTGCTAAGCTCTGTCCTAAAACACAGAACCTCCCCTCAAGAGGCTTGCGTACTGCTAGGGATTTAGTACATAACATAGTAAAGGAGAAAAGGAGAAGAAGGAGAAAGCACTTAGGAACCAGGAAGGGCTTCCTAGAGGAGATAACACGCCAGCCTCTAGCATTGTAACGTTGTTTGGTCTTCTTCAATAATGACGGACAACAACCATTCAACCAACCAACCAACCAACCAATTATCCAATCATCCAACGCAAGAGCAAAGCTTTTGAAAGGAAGCTCAGAAATCCAAGGGCCAGAGGTTGGAGAGGAATCATGCTAACCATGGGCACAGCCAGGGCAAAAGACATGGAGGCAGGAAGTCAAGTGTCTTGCCCAAATGTCCCCCTACCCTGCCTGGCTCCCAGACCTTCAAGGCTTTCAAGAAGAGATCCTGAAACTTCTAGTCACCAGCTTCCCTTTCTTTGACTTTCTGTAGCAGAGCCCAGACCTAAGGAGAGAAGGAATTTCTTTGTATCCAACTGGGGAGCAGCCTCAGCATCCAGACCAAAAGGGAAAATAAACGAAAACAGGCCAAGGTTTTCTGCTAGAGGATTTCTCACGTCCACTATTGTGCAGCCCAAGGGAAATGTCTGTCTGACAGACCACCTGTTGAGAAAAACAGCCTGGCTCAGCATTAGCCCCAGGTGGGGCTTCAGCCAGTCTGTAAGATGTAGACACACACATACACATACACACACTCTCTCTGTGTGTCTCTGTCTGTCTGTCTGTCTCTCTCTCTCTCTCTCTCTCGCCTGCTCGCTCGCTCGCTCTCTGTCTCTCTGTCTGTCTCTCTGTCTCTCTCTGTCTCTCTGTCTCTCTGTCTCTGTGTCTCTCTGTATGTCTCTGTCTGTCTCTTGTTCTCTCTCTATTTGTCTCTCTTTGCCCCTATCTCTTTCTCTGTCCGTCTGTTTCTGTCTGTGTCTCTATCTCTCTGTCTCTCTCTCCTCTTTGTCTGTCTCTTTTGCTCTGTATTCTATTTCTGTCTCTCTCTCTGTCTCTCCATCCTTCCTGATACAGATCCCTCTCATCCTTCCATATACTCACTGGCATCCTTTCTGTGTCTTTCTCTCACCCATATTTTACATCCCTCTTTCACTGTCTTTGTCTCAGTCCTCTCTGTGTCTTCAGACACAGTCTTTGTCTCCTCTTTTATTTCTCTCACTGTCCGTCTCTTGCCTTTTCTCCCCTCCTCCTCTCTTCTCCTCTTTCCTTGTCTCTTATTCTCTCCCCGTCTTGGATTCTCAATCTTTCTAAATGTCTGTCTCTCCACTTAGCCAACCTACAGTTCTCTTTTCCTCTGAGTGTCTGTCTCTGACTTTCTCTGCATCTCTTCTGTCTCTGTGTACGTGTCTCTTCCTTCTGTCTCCAGTGTGCACGCACACACACGCACACACACGCACACACATGCACACACATGCACACACACACACACACGCATGCACACACACGCACACACACATGCACGCACACACACACGCACACACACACTTGGCCTCTTGACCACAGCAAAGCTCTCTTTGAAAAGAGCTTTCGACTGGGGAATAACTTGCCGTCAGCTCTAAGATTTCCAACCATGGAGAGGCCGCTATTTTTCCAGGCATTATGAAAATAAGATTGAGGGGGAAAGGCCTGTAATACGTTCACTATTTCCTGTCTCCAAAGCCCTGCACGTCCCTCAGGGGCGCGGCCCAAGTGGAATTATCTCTTCTCTGGCTAGAAGGGAGATTTTCAGGCCAAAGCACACCACTCCAGAAAAATCATGAGGAGGAGAGAGACAGAGACAGAGACAGAGATAGAGAGACAGACAGACAGAGAGAGAGAGAGAGAGAGAGAGAGAGAGAGAGAGAGAGAGAGAGAGGATAGAAAGAGAACAGAAAGAAGCTGAGATGAGAGAGAGAATAAGAGAAAGAGAGAGAGACAGAGGATAGAGAGAAAGAGAAAGAGGAAAAAGAACAGAGAGGAAACAGAAGAGAATAGAGAGATGAGGGAAAAGGATAGGCCGTCAAGAAAAAGAGAGAGAGGCAGAGAGGCAGAGAGGCAGAGAGAAGGCAAAGTGTGAGCTAATAATCAGCGATGGCCAGAGAGTGTAGGATCACAGTTCAGATATAGGAAAACCATCCAATTAATCCCCTCCCACCGCCCCCCCCATAATGGTTGTCCTCACCTGCTCCAAATGCTGATGCCTCCTCCCCTGCTTGGGAAACTACTTCAAAATCTGCCAAGAAACCCTCCACAAGAGATAAATCACAACAATGATGGGGGGAGGGCAAAATTCTCTTTTTTTTCCTTTCACCTTCTGGTAGTTGAAGCTGAAGATACTATTCCCAGGAGTGGGAGACAGGAGAAAAGAAAACAAACTGGGCCACCACCATTATAGGCCCAACTTTCCCTTGATGATAACTGTTTTGTTTTCCCAAAGGCACCCAAGGATATATTATTCTGGAGTCTGCAGGGTCAATAGAATAGAAAATGTTAGAACAGGAGGGGCCCTTAAGAACCCAGAATCTTGGAAGTCAAACAGGCAAGAGGATGCAAAGAAGAGCCCACCACATTCTGGTCCGGGCTCTGTCAGTAACTGGGCCTTCCAGACCTGCTCAGTCATTTCCCTTTTGCCAGCATTAACTTCCCAATTTTCCAAATGAAAGAGGATAAATGGTGTCAATAAAATCCATCTGGGTTCTAAGTTCTTTCCTCCTAAATAGCATCCTATGTTCTGCTGATCTATGGCCCATGCTAACTTTGTGTTCCAAGGACCTCTCTATTCCTGGCAATGTAAGTAAGTGATCCTCCTACCACCTATGTGCTCTGTCCCTAACTTCTTCCCTGCTCTGACATTTCTTAGACCCCCAAGGCCTCCCAGAGCCACTGATTCCATAGAAAGCAGCTGGGTAGTACAGTGATTAGAACTCTGGGTCTGTAGTTCAAATCTTACCTCAGATGCCCACTAACTCTATGACCCTAAGCAAGTTGCTTCACCTCAGTCTGTCTCGTTTTCCCCATTCATAAAGGCAGTTTGAGTCAAAGACCTTGAATGTCCCTTTGAACCCTAAATCTATGATCTGATGGTCCCCTTCTCAGGTGGATAATAATAATATATAAAATATTATATAATAATAGCTAATATTTTTATGTCCCAGGTACTTGTACTAAGGGCTTTGCAGACTATTGTCTTATTTCATTCTCTCAACAATTTTGGGAAGTGAGCATTGTTATGATCCTCATTTTATGTTAGAGGAACCTGAAGCAAATAGAAATTTTTTCCTAAGTGACTTGTCCAAAGTCACACAGCCAATGAATATCTAAGGTCAGATGGTCCCCATTTTATATTTGAAGAAACTGAGGCAAAACGAGATTCAGTAATGTGTGCAAAGTCATACAGCCAGTCTGTGTCTAAAACCAGATGGCCTGCATATTTTACAGTTCAGGAAACTGAGGCAAATTGTGCTTTAGTGATATGTCCGAAGTAGTGTCTAAAGCTAGATTTGAACTTAATACTTTCTGTCTCCAGTTCTGGTGCTCTATCCACTGCACCCTTAGGATTTATGTGTTCTAAGGTTCCTCTCAGCTCTGATGTTTTGTCTGAGTTCTAAGGGAAACTACCCTGTCCGATTTTATGTGCAGAGCCTTTGATCTGTGACTGATTTCCAACTGACCCACTTCTCATTTATTATATCTCCCATAGCTTTTGGAATGACCTTATTCCCTTTATCTCACGAGTTTGGGAAGGGGATGCTGAAGCCCAGGCTATACAGGTGGTGTCTTAGCCAAGCCAGGAGTGCCATGAGGTTTCCCTTCCATCTCTTTTGGCCTAGGCACACCCTCCTCTCATCCCTGTTCCCAGTTAAGTCTTTGGGATTGTTTTGAAATTGAGAAAGAACATTGCTTAGTGAGTTTTGAGGTCAAGAAAGGAAAAATATGAACTTTGAAACTCAACTCATTTTAAAAAATATATATTATTGTTTTAAGTAACTCAAATTGGCAGGACTTAGAAACCTGTGGTCTGATGGAGAATGGATCTTCCTGGATGCTTTCTCATGTGCACCATTTGGGGTGGGGTGGGGTGGTGAAGGATAGAGGTAAGGCTATGCTTGACCAGCGTGACCAAGCCAAGAGTGTAGATGTGCCCAGGATACAGATGCTTGGCTGGCGTCTTGGCAGGGAAGGCTTGAAAAGAAGAGGCTGGAAGGGCTTGACTGGGGGGAGGGAGTTCTGAGTCTCATCTTGTTCTGTTTTCCTTCTTCCAGTGACCTGGACCTCTGAGGGCCATCTCCCATCTCCTCCCTCCCCTGGGCCAGAAGAGCATCATGTCCCAGACACAGCCCCGCAGTTGTCTCCTAGCATCCCCGTTCTCTCACGTCAGCCGAGCTGCACAGAGGTAAACAGCCCAACTTTGCTCTCTCCCTCTCGCTCCAGCTCCTGGTGACTCATTCTCTCTTCCTTCCCTCCTTTCTTCTTTTCTCGTTCAGCACCTGCCCCTCCCTGGCTCTCCCTCCATGGGAATCGCTTTGTCCTGAAACTCTCACCTTCCCCTTTTGTCTCCTCTTGTATTCACTTTCTTCTCTCCCTTTCTCTCCACTCTTTCTGTTTCTAGATTTTTTCTCCCTTTCTGTCATTTCTCTCTTTGAGCTTCCTCATCTCCTTCTCTCTTCTCCATTTTTCTTCTCTCTTCCCATATCTTTCTATTCTCTGTGTGTGTGTCTCTCTCTGTCTGTCTCTCTGTCTCTCTCCCTTTCTTCCTTCCTCTCTTCTCCTTTTTTGCTTCTGCTTATTCATTTTCTCTCCATGCTCTCCCTCTCTTTCCCCCCTAATCCTTTTTACATTTCCCTCCTAGAATGCTAGGTTTGGAAGGGAAATGAAAAAAAAAATCATCCAATAACTTCAGTTTGATTCAGATAGCCAAGAAAGGTTATAAAAACCGAGCAGAATCATCTATTCAAGATTAACCCTCTATCCACTGGATTACCTAGCTACCTAAGACCTACCCCCAGAGACGACCTTGAACCCTGAACTCTCACATTTAATGTTGAATTCTCTACTGCAATTGAACTATTTTACATTAAGAAAGGTCAGGAAGAATCATGGTGATCATGTGATACATCAAAACCATCACTGCTTAAGGAGTAAAAGGTCCTGGAATCAAATCCTCCCTCTGCAAATTCTACCTGTGTCACTTTGAGGGGGAAGGATCTCTAGAGCTTTCTATGTCTCAGTTTCTCCTCTTTAAAATGAAGTAGCTGGAGACTACTTGGCTTCCAAGGACATTTTCATCACTAGATCTAGGAACCAATTAATTTTACGGATGAAGAAATGGATGAAAGGTAGCAGAGCTGAGAGTAGTGACACAGAATGTTTTTGAGAGGAATCAAAATGATTTGGGGGAGAACTCATGTTAAGTATGAGAGCTATGGAAGGGCCCCTCCCCTGGACATTGGGATGTTCTAGGATGCTGGACAACAGATCCACTGTTATGAAGTTGAGAACTGGGATCCAGGGTTGCTATCATTTGGAAAAAGAAAATGACATGAAAATAGTACTACTGGTGGATTTCTAAATTTTGGACCATGGGGCAAAGCCCTGATTGCCTTACCCTACGTACATTTGCATCAAAACCAGGTCAAATCTACAGACCTCGAAGTTCTGTAGGGAGCTCTTTCGCCATACCGCACTTCCTGCCTCTTTCCCCCTTCTGATCTTTTTTTCTATCTTTTTTATCATAACATTCTCCATTCTTCTCACTCCTCTCCCTTCTCCTCTGCTCTTCTCCTGCCTTTCCTACTCTTCCCATACTCTCTCAAAGTTCTAACTGGTCAAACTCAGCCAAAAGTTGCCCAGAACAAGAATCTCATTGTAGATTCCTCAGAAGTATGGATCGTGGCTGTGGCTCTTTGAGGTGCTTGGAGAGAAACATCCTGAGCTCTACTCATGAGTTCAGGCTAGAAAATCCACTCAACTGGATCAGTCATTCAGTCAATCAATGAACATTTATTAAGTATCCAGTATGTGTCAGATACTATAATGGGATACAAATTTTAAAAAGAAGGGTAATCTATGTGCTCAAGGAGTTTCCAATCTAATGGGAAGAGACACACAAAAGAAAGCTGAAGAGGGAAAGGGAAAGAGAAGGGACCCAGCAGGAGAGCATGAAGGTTCAATCCATGAGCTGGCCATCCTGGAACCCTTCTCAAATGGCAGCTTTGAAAGGAGCTCTTTGCCCTGCCTTCAGCCCTTTAATTAGAGGGACAGAGAGTAGGGTCATTATTTCACTTAACCAACCCTACTAAAAAGCCATACATCATAGAAATTAGATTTGATGACTGCTCTAGAACATAGAATATTGGAGCTGGGAAGGGCCCTAAAACACCGAATAAGAACTAGAGAATGTCACCTAGAACAGAAAATGTGGAAAGTCAAGCTAAAGGGGATCTTAGAATGCCGTGCAACCAATTCCACAGTTGGATCAGGATTAGAAGGTACATCAGAGATCATCTATTGTAAGTGATTTATTCTATAGATGGGGGAATAAAGGTGCAGGAGTGATAATTGACTGAGACAAGGTCACTGGTAATAAAGTCAAGATTTAAATCCAGAACCTCTGTCCTCATCCTGAATGCTCTTTTCTACTCCACCATGATGTCTTCTCATCCTCTGCTATCTTGACCAAAGCAAGCATCTCTTTGCCATCCCAGGTGGTTTCAATCATGGACAGTTGAGTGTGTCTGGTTTTAGGTGTTGTGATTAAACATCATCCGGTCAAATGGGGCCTCATTGGATGAAAACGTTCCAAGGTGGCCAGAGAGAGACTTTGTGCATCATCCCCACCAGGGAGAGCTTGAATGGTTTTAGGCAATCAGTAAGGGGCTGGTGTGATACTGACTTTCTGGGCTTAGTGTTAAATGAGAAGCATCGATATCTTCCAGAGTTGGAGCCAGAACTAAGCTCATGGTCTGGCAATAAGGAGGAGCTGCTGGAGAACACATTAGGGATCACATTTACACTTCTGTTGTTCTGGCTAATAACAGGTCCAGCCCTTAACACCTGAAGGACCAGAAAGAAAGGATTCTCCCCCCCACCATGAAATTCCCAGAAGGATTATAAAATCCATTTCACAAGGATCTGGAGAGTACCCAGAGGAAGCCACCCAAAATACGACGAGGTCTATACCATCAGTGGATGTTGTGAAGGAAAAGGAATTGTTTATACTGGAAAAGAAAAGAGTCAAGAAATCCTATTCTCCCAATGGGTGAAGAAGTATCTCATGGACTTCTCTTTACAAAAAGGCAGATTTAGATTGGGTGTAACAAAACTTTACTAATGAAATGTCTCCAAACATGGTGTTCTCATCATGGTTGCCTTAGGAGGAGTTGGGGTTTCACCAAAAATCTGGCCAGTCCCTTCCTTGTCCCATGTGTTCTAGAGGAGATTCCTGCTGAAGTGAAATCCTTTCCAACTCTGGCTTCCATGCCTTCATGCCCATGGCTGCCATAATATCCTAGCCTGTTGGATAGGTCAGAGACTGTCTGTTTTTCCTATCTGTCTTGGTTTGGGGGGGCGTTGTAATCCTTGGGGGACAGCATATTTGATATAGAGTGAAGGTCTACAGTTCAAGTGAGACTGGAGATGGTTCTCTGCCTATAAGCTTTCCAAGGAAAGGCTGGTAATTTCTTATTACTACAAATGGGTAGAATTCCATTTGGTTAAAGTCTGTTTGGGGAGGGGGAGGAGAGTCCATGGGGCTCAAAGTGAGAAAGGAAACTTTATGCTGGAGACTTCCTTCAAATATCTCCAAATTGAAGATTACTTCTGCGCGCGCGCATGTGTGTGTGTGTGTGTGTGTGTGTGTGTGTGTGTGTGTGTCTGTGTGTGTGTGTGTGTCTGTGTGTGTGTGTCTGTGTGTGTGTCTGAATGTGTTTCCTCCCTTTCCCCAAGCCAGCCCCTTAGCAGACAAAGAATAGTTTGCTACATTCCTAACAAAGCTTCTTTTAAGATAAGGGGGGGGCAATGCAGAGACAGAGACAAAGAAGGAGAAGGAGGGGGAAAGGGGGGCAGGAGAAAAAAGAAAAGGAGGAGAAAGAGGGGGAGAGAAAGAAGGAAAGAGAGAAAGAGAAAAAAGAGAGAAAGGAAGAAAGGAAGAGAGCGAAAGAAAAAGTGAAGAAAAGTGAAGAAAGAAATCTAGAAAGGGGGAAAGAAAAAATAAATAAAAAGAATGAAAGTGAGGGAGAAAGAAAGAAAGAGAGAGAAAGAAAAAAGAGAAAGGAAAAGGGAAGGAAGGAGAAAGAAAGAGAGAAAGAAAAAAGGAAGAAGAAAGAAAAATTGAAAAGAAAAAATAAAGAAAAAGAAAAGGAGAAAGAAAAGGAGAAAGGTGGAGAGAAAGAAGGGGAAAAAGAAAGAAAAAGAAAAAGAAAGGAAGGAAGGAAGAAACAGAGAGAGAGAGAGAGAGAGAGAGAGAGAGAGAGAGAGAGAGAGAGAGAGAGAGATGGAGGAAGAGGAGCCCCACTGAGGCCTTCAGAAGCTGGCCGGTCCAGGCCAAATTCTTTGGGAGTAGAATTTCCGGCGGGGTCAGTTTTCCTGCTGTCTCTGACCACCTAAAACAAGCAGAATGTAACTGGATCTGGGGCCCTGGGGCCCTGGCCCCTCGCCTCTGCTTCACCTGGTGACAAAGCCGCTGCCCAGCTCCCAGAGTGTGGCCCCCGAATCTGGTCTGCATTAGGGCGCAGCTGATATTCAATCTCAGCTGGGGGTGAGGGGGAGGGGCAGGGCCGCAGTTTTGCACACTCCCTGAGCAGGACCCCTCTCCTTGTTTCCTGGGGGGATGTTGGCGGCTAGGGCTCAACCTGAAATAATATCAAGCTGTTGAGAGCACAAGTAGGAAGAAATCTGAGCCCAACTGAAAGAAAGGGCCTCCCAGATGTACTTGTGGGATGCTTGTTGGGGCAGTGGAAAGGGTCTTGGCCTGGCAGCCTAGCCAGGTGACCTTGGGCAAGCTGCTCTACCTCTGTCCCTCAGTTTCCTCATTTGTAAATTGAAGGACCTGGATTAGGCAGAAATTCCTCCCCTCCTAAATCTTAGCCTTTTTTTTCCTATGAGTACAGGCTGCAAAGAGATCCAGATTTTTAAATCCTCATCCAACCTAGAGAATGAATGAGAAAATGTCTCATTGTCACCCACGCAGAGGTGGGAGATGGGCTTGGAATTTTGACACTGTTGTTCTCTATTGATGCTTAAACGTTAATGTTCCTGAATGTTTTTTCCTTTAAATCTTGCCCTAAATAAATTCTTTATTCGAAGAGATAGCTAGAAATTAAGGTATCAGAAAGCAATTAAAAAGCTAATTTTTAAAATATGTCCAGCTGTAGATGAGCAGAGGAAACCCCCAGCCCCATTTCAGAAGATGGTTCTGCAAGGCAAGGTTTCCTTCTTCCCCATCCACCCAAAAAAGAAATTGTGAAAAGGGGGAATGGTGGTATCCTGGCAAGTTGACCTGAGGCAGAGTGAGGTTTATTTAAAAATAATCTTTTCAATAATTGGGGCTATCCCAAATAAGAAGTAGATGCCTTAGGAATCATGAGGGACCCTGTCTCTAGGGGTCTTCAACCAGAACAGGAGGACTGTAATCAGGGCAGCAGGACAATGGATTCCTACTCTACCTAGGAGCTGAAATAAATGGTTCCTCAGATCCCATTGACCAGAGACTATGAGACTGTGCCCATCCAGATGGCGTGGTCTGACCAAGCCCAGTCAGACCCTACCCAGGCAGCTGAAGCTCCCACAAGAACAGGCAGCCGTTGCTTGTTGGAATTACACCATTTGTCCAATCAGTCGGTAATTACTGGTATCCTTCCTGGAGCCCGAAATTGCCTAATCTTGTTACTTGAGAGCCATGGAGATTTGAACAGCCTGAGAGGCCACTGGGGCTGCTGCCCATTGACCCTCCCTGGGCCCCAAAGTGGAGTTTTTTCAACCATAGTCAGCATACAATGGACTGTGGGAGTTCCTTCTATCTTGAAGTGCCTGTTTTTGCCTTCTTTCTTAATCTGGCCCTTCTTCCATCTTTCTCAGAACCCTCAACTAACCCCTTCTGGCCACAGATAATAGACCTAGGAGGGTCCTTAGAACATGGAATGTCTGAAATGAATGGGGGCCAAGAACATTAAATGAAAGAAGTCAAAGAGTTTTAGAAAGTAAATGTCAGAAATAAGAAGATCTCAAAATATTTAATGTCAGACTTGGGAAGAACCTTGGAGATCATCTAACATTCTTCAAAAACATCTTAGAACATCTGAGAACATCAGAAATGGGATGGTTCTTAAAACTAAGAATTTCAGATGGAAAGGAATTTATAACAGAGAAGAAAAAACTGGATGAGACCTTAGAACACAGAAATTCAGAGACAAAGGGATCTTAGAACATTTATTGTCAGAGATGGGAAGAACCTTGGAGATTATCTATTTTATACCTTCATTCAGAAAGCATTTACCTAGCACCCACAATATACTGGACACTCTTCTAGAATCTGAAGATACTTAGATAAACTGAAGCAGTCTTTGACCTCAAAGACCTTACTTTTTATTGGGGAAAACACCATGGACACATAACAGTAAAAACAAAAGAAAAATGCAAAAATAAAACATTAAAAATACTATATATAACAATGAGGAGGGTAACAACTCAGGAAACAAGTTTAAAGAAGTTGGCCAGTCTCTCTGAAACTAAGTGTCTGGCTATTCTCTGGGTTCTTTCTTTCTCTCTCCCTAAAGGCAGTGTGGTCCTATGGAAAGCGTTCTTGCTTTAGACTTAGAAGAGGCCTGGGTTTGAATCCTGCTTCAGAAACTCATCAGCTGAGTATAACAGGGCAAAGTTTGTTTCTTCTCTGAGCTTCAGAGCCTACCTTCTACCCATGTGCTATAGAATCCTGGGCAAGTCATTTAATTCCTTTCAACCTCAGTTTCTTTATCTGTGTTGTTGTTCAGTCTTTTCAGACATTTCTGACTCCATGATACTATATGAGCATCTTCTTGGTCAAGATACTGGGTTTAGCACAGGTTTTCCCAACTCTAACCACTACTCCATCTAGTTGCCCCCATCTGTGTGCTCCCTATTAATTTTCAGTCATATAATTTACTTTTAGAAGGGGTATTTCCTAAAAAGGCGTAGAAAGGACAATTATTACAGAAACATCTCCCAAAACAAGAATATACCTTCCCCTTACAATGCAAAATTTTTCAGGAAGGGTGGGTTCAAACTTAGAGAACACATGTCCAGCTAGTAAACTCATAGTTCCTGCTTGTTGGAAGTCCTTCCTCCATTTAGCTGTAACTTTGCTGGCACTGAGGTTGAATGTCTTTGTAAAATCTGAGCTTAGGGGCAGCTAGGTGGTGCAGTAGATAGAGCACCAGCCCTGGTGTTCTGAGTTCAAATCCAGACTAAGATATTTAATAATTGCCTAGATGTGTGACCTTGGGCAAGTCACTTAACTCCATTGCTTTCAATAAATAAAATGTAAAAAAATCTGAGCTTAGCTTTCCTCAGTGTTTCTGGGTTTTACTTTTATCTAATTTGTCTTTTGTATGTCTCTGTATCTGGATACAGATTCTACCACTGCTACTCTAGAAAGATTGCCAGTGACAATTATGGACAATGGCATCAATGGGAACTCCAGTTTTTCTAGTCCTCCAGTCTTCTGAAGGTCATCTGACCATTTGGGAGAAGGATGGAGAGAGAGAAGGGGTGGGGAGAGAGGTATGGAGAAGCAGAGAGAGAGAGAGAGAGAGAGAGAGAGAGAGAGAGAGAGAGAGAATGAAAACTCTCCTCCCTCTACCCCCAGCCATCACCCCCAAGGCACTTCCCTCTCTAGTCATTCACTGCTAGATCTGGCTACCATTCAACTGATTAGCTCCAGACAAACTTACTGTTTTTATACATAGTTCCATGAAGCATGACTGGTTTTCTTCAACCAACCATAAGACATTTCATGTATGGCATTAGTGGCTTTCATTCAAATAAAGCCCCTGTGATTCTTCCATTTTGGATAAGGGGTTATTCATACATAATTAACATAATATACATGATATAATTATATAATATGCTTAATAAAATAATTTGATTATTTGATTCATTATAAACGTCTGGGTCCTCTGTGGGTTGGGGGTGGGAACCTCCACTAAGACAATGTTAGTTGGTTACAATGTTAGTTACAATGGTGACCATCCATCTGATGCTTTCTAGTTTACAACTTTTTGGTGTTTTTGCCTTACAACTGCCCTGTGAGATACACAATGTAGACATGATTACTGCAGACAATGCAGACTGACCTCTCATTTATCCCCAATTTAAAAGAAAAAAATTAGGTTCATATAAGAGAAATGACTTTCACATAGGTAGTAGGTGAAAAGGTAGTAAAAGCCACAGGTCTCCTCCCCTGTTTCAGTCCAGGAACTTCTGCTCTACATCAGGGTTGGGGAATATATGACTTAATTGGACAAAAGAAAAGAAGTTCACAACCCTTTTCTGAAAATTTCAGTGTGGCTTGCACGTGGAGGAAGAACTGAAGAGCCCTTCTCCAGCCCAAGGATGTCAAGATATCAGAGAGAAACAGGTACCCCCCCCTTGAGAAAACTCTAGCTCTGAGCCTTGCCTCAAATTTCTGTTTCACAGAAAATCTCTTTTTAAAAACTGATTTCATTATTATTTAAAACGCACCCTTATCATTCATTTTCCATTACTGACCAAGGCTAAGCATGACTAGATTTGGGGCTGTATATTCATACCTACTGTGATGAGCTGGTGGATCATAGAGTTCCCAGGCCAGGACCCTGGACTCTGGTGATGGTCCTTGGATGCCAGAGCCATTTGGTGGTACCGGGATAGAGCACTGTACCTAGAGTTAGAAAGACCCAAGTTCAAATCCAACCTCAAATCTTCAGTGAGTTACTTTACCATTCTCTGCCTCAGTTTCTGCATCTAAAAAGATGGGGATGATAATAATAGCACCTACTTCATCACAGGGCTGTAGGAAATATTAAATAAGATAATATTTGTGAAATACTTTTACACTCTGGCTCACAACTACTAAATAAATGCTTATTCTCTTTGGTCCTCAAACTTCTATCAAGGTCATACCCATGAGGTGACTTATGGGGAGAAAACTTGGATTCTTATACTAATTTGCTGTGTGAATTGGGCAAGTGTCTTTCCCTCTCTGAGCCTCAGTTTCCCTCATCTACAAAATGAAGAGGCTGGAGAAGATGAAGCCTAAGCATCCTTGTAGTATAAAAATCCAATTCTTCCAAGTCAATGTCTTTGGCCAATCTGAAGGGGCAACCAAAAAAACTGATTCAAACACACACCATGAAACCCAAGAACATGAGGGCAAAACAATGAAATTTCTAAGAATAGTGGTGAGCTCCATTTTTCCTGGGAATATATGATCCAGGTCTGGATAACCAACTTTCAGAGGTTTTATAGAAGAGTTTCTCACATGGGATAAGGAGGTTGGAATAGATGACCTAGAAGGTGCTATCCCCCTCCAAAACTATAATTGATCTGAAAGAACTAACAGGGTTACTTTCTAGATTCTAAGTTTTAAGGGCTCTTCTGTTCTAAGGCCCCTTCCAACTCTGATATTTCTCTGGTTCTAAGAACCCTCCCAACTCTGACATTCCATGTTCTAGGGTCTATAGAGGTTCTGGTATCCTTTGTTTATATACAGAGATATCAAGATACAACAAATAGGATGTTAATTTTGGAAGCAGTAGATATAGGTTCAAATCCCAGCTCTGCCATTACTCTGTGGGTGACCTTGCCCTAATTTCTTAGCTTCTCTTGGTATCACAAATAAAATAAGAAGTACAAACTAGAATGAAGTATGTTGAAAACCACTTCTAGGTCTTTGAGATTCCTTCCATCTCTCACAGTCTGTGATGTCACCAGACAATCAGAGATCTCTCCTGCCCCATCTCTCTTGGTCCCAAATCCCTGGTAGGAAAGTGTTAAATTCAAATTCAAGAGTTTTCCAAATTAAACATGAATTTTCTCTCTCTCTCTCTCTCTCTCTCTCTCTCTCTCTCTCTCTCTCTCTCAGAAGCTACATTCAGTCTTGAAATCAAAACACTTGGGGAATAGAAAGGGAGAGGGGAGGTAAGCCAAGTGTCCCTCCCCCTTCATGCCTCCCCCCTTCTCTCTCTGCTTCCCTCCTCCACCCCCCATGTCCATACCCACCAGCTTCCTTTGTCAGATCCTTTGTTCTTAGTTTGCTATGATAGGATGTTCCAGAGAATGGAACTGGAGGAAGGCTCCAGGCAAAAGGCAGACTAGCTGCCCAAGGGATTCTCCCCTCCTTCAATAGGGATGAGTAAGCAAACCAAAGAATGGTGAAAAGAGGCTTGAGAAGAGATAAAAACTGGGTTCTAGTTGCTGCTCTGTCATTCCTTGGCTCTGTGACCCTGGGCAAGTGACTTTCCCTCCATGGACCATAGATTTCTTCTCAATAAGGGTCAGATCATAAATCTAAAACTAAAAGGGACCTCAGAAGCATCTAGTCTGTAATCTCAGAAGGGAAGTGAGGCCCAGGGGGGTTGTTCGCTCAATGACAAGAACATTAGAGGTTCTATTTGAATCCATCCTCTGTCTTAGGATCAGTATTATTTGTAATTTTCTTCATTGTCCCCAGGAGTAAATAATACCAAAGTCCCTTCCACCAACTCTAAAACCTGAACATTTATTTATGAAAAATTCTTAGGAAACAATAGGCCCAAGATAGAGACAGAAAGAGAGATGAGGTCAAAGCCAGAGATTCAGAGACAGAGACAGAGAAAGAGACTGACTGACAAAAAAGAGAGACAAAGACAGAGATTGGATTCAATGTCTCCCAAGACTTCCTTCCAGTTCTAGATTTAAAATTCCATCACAGTTGGAAAGGATCCCAGAGACCCTGACCTTAGAGACCATGTTGTCCAGAAGTCTTCTGAAAACTTAACGCCTTAACCCAAAGAAGTCAATCTTCAAATGGGAAACACAGAGAAAGCAACTGATCAGAGAGGGAGCTATTTGGGAGGAAGACAATCTTTTCAGGGTCTTTCAGCTTAAAAAAATAAGCATGCACATGCTATATACTGCATATAGGGATGCAGCCTTTAGAATGTAATCCACTGTCCAAAGTCTTCACCAAGGACATGGGCCATCCCCAGTGTGGACACTTTGCTGGATCCAACTCTGAGGATGGGGGGTTGAATCTGACTCCATTTAGCCCACCAAACCAAACCCACGCATCCGATTATGATGTCATAAAAAGAATTCTCGCCAAAACAGCTGAAATCATTCAGGATCCTTGAGTGTTTGGGGGCCAAGGGGAAGGGGGGGAAGGAAGGAAAAAGGGGGAACGCAGGGGAGAACCAAACCTTCTGTTCAAAATTGCTTTCCTTGGAAGACAACTTGTTCTTGGAACAACTGTTGCGAAATGAGGATGCTGGTGCAGAAGGAAGGGGGAGGCTGGGCCTTCCTCCACCTACCAAGTTTTCTGAGTCTCCACATCAAGGGCATTCTGAGGACCCTGAATAGACTCAGGTCTGCTGGGATTAGGAGGGAAACCTTCTGAGGAAAGCAGAAGGGACAGAATGAAGGAAAGAACCCTGGAAATTAGGAGGAGGGAAGCTGGGAATCTAAACCTGTGTCCGTCACTATATGAAGGGAGCCAGGGCACTTACGATCTATCTCTTCTTCGAAACTTCCTTCCCTAATTTTTAAAATGAAATATGAGACTATAGGATCTCTAAGCCCCCTCCCAGTCCTGACATTCCTTGTTCCAAGGTCCCTCCCAGCTCAGACATCCCCTGTTCTAAAGTCCCTTCCAGTCCTGACATTCCCTGTTTGAGGTCCCCTCCCAGTTCTGATATTCCTTGTTCTAAGACCCTCCCAGTTCTGACATTCTCATCTAAGGACCCTCTTAGCTCTGACACTCTATTCTCAGACTAGTTCTAGTTCTGTCATTATATAATCTAAGCTCCCTCTCATGTCTGACAATGGATGCTCTTATTGCCACTCCTAGCCCTGATATTCTCTATTCTAAGATGATCCCTCTCTCTCAACTTGTTTCTTTTCTTTTATAAAGTACCTTCTAGTCCTAATGGGATGGGGTCAACTCCCCTCATTTCAGACTTTTCCCAGTGGAATGGAATCACAAGCAGATATGCTGAACCCCAGGGGATCAATGTGAGGAAAGTAACTAAGGCCTTCCAGGACAAGAACTACTAGTGAGCTCTATGTGCGTGTCCACTCTTCCTTCTGACACTGTGTGAATTTACATGAATGTGTCTAAGGATTGTGGGTGAAATGTTTTGTTATACAACTGATTTTACTATGCTGTTACATAGTAAATGCTTTTTGCCTGAATTAATTGTATCTTCTGACTCATTATTGAGATTAAATACTTCAGTAGGGGCTCAGAAACTATAGTTTTAAGAATGCAGATCCATGGAGAATCTTGAAGCTGGAGGATCTAACAGGTTATTATGAATTGAGAAAGCATCTAAGAGAAGAAACTAGAGACAGCTTGGTGGCACAGTGGATAGAGCACCAGCTCTGGAATTAGGGAGACCTGAGTTCAAATTTGACTTCAGACACTTAATAATTGCCTAGCTTTGTGACTGTAGGCAAGTCACATTAACCCCATTGCCTTAAATAAAATAAAAGTTTTTTTTAAAAAAGAGAAAAGAAACTACACTAACATTTCATGATTCTCTGACTTGATACCTTGGGAAAATATTATCAGTTCAGTCTGTCCTAGGTTTCAAGCTTGAGGAGAGAGTGATAGACAGGAAGGAGGGATGCCAAGACAAAAACATTCTTGAAGAGGGAGGGTCCCTGCTTCTTCTAGCAATATTCTAGCCAAGGACTTTATCTAAGCCAGGAACTGGAGGTGGTGGAGACAATAGCAAAGCATTTGTCAGTGGCAGCATTTTGTAGAGACCAAGATTGGTCAGGAAGTGCAATAGAGGCATCAGTCCTTCTGTAGTCTTGGGAGACATGATTTACCCCCTTGCTCCATGTATATTGGACAGCTAGGTGACATAGTGATAGAGTGTTGGGTCAGGAAGATCTGAATTCAAATCCAGTTTCAGACATTTCTTAGCTGGGTGACCCCAGCCAAATCACCTCACCATATTTGACTTAGTTCCTTCATCAGTAGAATAAGTTCAAGAAGGAAAGAACAAACCACTACAATATTTATTCCAATAAAGCCCCAAATGGGAACACAAAAAGTCAGACACAACTGAAATGACTGAACAACAGCAATCATGTGCATTGACAACATGTTTCCTCTCTTCTTATAATATCAGTGTATGCCCACTCCCTTCAATGATACTCAATAATTGAAGAGGATCTATCCCTGACTTTGGGGTGGGGGAAATATTGTGTTGCCCTGTGTTAGAAAATGTCAAAGTTTTGTCCTATTTTTTATCTTTGGGTACTATTGAAAAGTAACACTGGTGGGAGCTTACCTTTGAATCTGGACATCCTTAGCATCCTTCTAGTGTCTTCTTCTACATGAGGCTCTTCCCACTCATTCCCAGATACTAGAACCTCACCCCACCCACTCTTCTATCAACTTTATGTTGTAACTATATATGTATATATATATATATATATATAATATTTAATAAATGCATGCACACACTATCTCCTCAACAGAATGTGAGTTCCTTAAGGACAAGAATTGTGTTTCTCTGATAGTACCCTCAGCATCTAGCACAGGGTCATCATATAATAAATACTTCATTAATGTTTATTGATTATTTGATAGACATCATAGCCCTCCTTGGAGTATTTGGGGGAGGAGAGAAGGTACTAGCAATTCTCTATCTTCTCCAGGTACGGGATGGGTGTCATCCACCAATAGACTGCGAGTTTTCTATCCCTGCTAACCAGAATACATCTAGACAACCCCACATCTACCTACAGCCTCCATTATGACTTGTGAATCCAATGGTCACATAACTGGGTAGTCACAGAGATTCAATTCAAACTCCAGGTCTTTGAAGAGAAGAAATGAAAGCACCCCCAAAGAGAGCTGAAATGGTGGTAAGTTTCTGTCCTGATTCTGCCACTGACTTAATCTGTGACCTTAGCATGTTTATGTCCCCTTTCTGGGACTTTGCCTAAAATGGAGAGAGATGGTCTCCAAAGTATCTTCCTCCTTTTTCTCTGTTCTGTGTCCTAACATTCTATTTTTTCCCCTACATTTTCCTTGTTCCAAGGTCTCTTCCATCTCGAGTTTTCTCCTCTTTTCTTTGACTGATTTTCTATATTTTGGCATTCTATGCTCTAAAGTCCCTTTCCAGTTCTAGAATCCTGTTTGATATTCTAATATTAAGTGTGCTGATGTTCTGGATTCTACAGTCCCATTCCATCTCTCCTTTCCTTTACTACATGTTCTAGCATTCAATATTCCACTGTTCTATTTTTTCAAACTCCTTTTTCCATCTCTGGCAGAATTCAAAGATTCCTTCAGGCTCTAACATACCATAACAGTTAAGGCTTCTTCTGGGTCTGACATTCTCTGTTCTCCACTTTAACATTCTATGAATTTAAAACGCCTTATAATTCTATCACTTCACTTGCTTTGACATTTGCTGTGACATCAATTTAAACTAGTGTATAAGAATGTGCATCCCGGAAGAGACCTTGGAAATCATCCACTTTAACCTCCTCATGGAGAAACTGAGGACCTAAAAAAAAAGTCACTTGATTTATGAGGCACAAAAAATTTGGGATTGAAATTACAATTTACCAATTCATTCCTCTCTTCCTCCTCATTTTCTTTCTTGTCTTTTGTGTGTTTCTGTTCCCCTATAAAGCTTATGATTCTTAAACCTACACCTCTAGAGTCTGTTTACCTGAAAAACCTCAGCCCTGGCAAAGATTCAGCTTAGCAATTTTAATCATAGGCCATTTGATTCAAGAATATCCCTTTGACCACAGAAGGAGAAATAATAAGATGGAAAAAACCCCCACAATCTCTTGAGGATGTCTCTGGGAACTCAGATGCTATTGACCATGGAGACACACTCTTATTAGACTCAGTTGGAGAAAGAGACTTAATGAAATTATCATAAATGAATTAATAAGAGAGGGCATTCCACTGCTGAGGTCATCTCAATTAACTAATGCAATCTTATTCCCGCATAATGTAATTGTGTCTGTATTAGGTTGGGCCCCTACGAGCTAATGCCCATTCCAATTCATTGTCTTTTTTCTTGGCCAGGGGACAGACAGCCTTTCTGTGGTCCTGGGCTGGTTTCTTCATGCAGGTTTCTGCCACAGGCAGATTTCCCTCCTGCTCCCTTTCCATCCCCCCAAGAATTCAAGAATCCCAAAATGGGAGAGAATGAAAGCCTATGAATGGTTCACTTAAGAGTCACTGAACCTTAGGATTTAGGAATCTTATGTGAAAAGCCAAAAGGGCTGGGGGATGTTCTTGGTGTGGCAACATCTTCCCCCAGCACAGACCCCAGGCCATCTCTAAATGATCAATCTAGAAAATAATCTAAAGGTCAAAGAGGTTGTGACTGGTTCAGAATGACCAGAAACAAATACCATAGCTGACATTGGAGTCCAGTTTTGTCTGATGCCAGATCCAATCCTTCAGGTGCAAAGTCGTAGATATGAAGGTTTATGTGATGTGTGAAAGTGTGTGAGTGTGTGTGTGTGTTTGTGTGTGTGTAAGAAAGAGAAAGAGGTGGCTAGGTGGCATAGTAGATAAAGCACCAGCCTTGGAGTCAGGAGTACCTGGGTTCAAATCCGGTCTCAGACATTTAATAATTACCTAGCTGTGTGGCCTTGGGCAAGCCACTTAACCTCGTTTGCCTTGCAAAAACTTAAAAAAAAAGAGACAGAGACAGAGACAGAAACAGAAACAGAGACAGAGACTGAAAGACAGAGAAATACAAAGACACAGAAATATCGACAGAGAGACAAACACAGAGAAGTAGAGACAGGCACAGAAAGACACATATAGAGAGACAGAGTCATTGTAATGCAGTTCATAGAGAACTGCCTTCAGAATAAAGTCCTGCTTCTAATCCATCTTGGCTATGGAAAGCAGAACAATTGAAGCTCCATTTTGAGGAAGGGTTTAGGCTAGCCAACATCCAAGCTCAGATCTGGCCTCCTCTCTTCCATCTCTGAACTTCTTTCTAACCCCAGTATACCTTCTCTCTCCATTCCCCCTTTTTTATGTCCTTTTAAGTGGTGTCTTCCTCTATTAGAATGAAATCTCTTTGAGAATGGAACCTCCCCCTTTTCTAATTTATCTATTTCCAGTGCTTAGGACAGGGTCTGAAATACAACAGGCACTTAATAAATGCTTCTTGTTCTGACTCGAGAGCTTCTCAGGGTCTCCAGGATACTCTCTAAGACTAGTAATTCCATACAGGTATCATTTTCATTGGCAAAAGCTATTCCCTCTGTAGTTGAATCATAGTTGAATATTAGAACTCAGAAAAAAACCCTAGAAAGCAAAAGTATGAACTGTCAAACACAAAAGCCAATCATTTCTGTTACTGAGTTTGCATAGTTGGCCCTCCTCTCTCCCCTGAGCTCCATGCACCTACTGGACATCTCCAAAAAGTTGTACTATAAGCACCTCAGGCTCAATCTGTAAAAAATAGAATTGATTATATTTCTAAAAACAAACAAACAAAAACAACATACCCACACACAACTAGACGAAATAGCAAAGAAAAAACAAAGCACAATAAAAACATCCACCCTACCTTTCTCCTCATTTCTCCTAAACCAACATTAAAGTCATCCAGGTTCGTGACCTCCAAGCCATCTTGGACACTTTTCTCAACCTTGTCCCCTATTCAGTCCATTCTACCTTCACAACTTCTCTCCCTTTCCACTGATTCTCTCCTCTTGCACAATCACTACCTATCACCTATCATCTCAATGGCCAGCCCAGTGGTCTCAAATCTCTCTCTCCCCTCTAATTCTTTCTCCACTTGGATGTCAAAGCCATCCTCCTACAGTACAGATCTGACCACGCACTCCTCTACTCAAGAAACTTCATAATCTCCCTATTGCCAAACAAAACCTATTTATCATTTGAAATCCTTCCCAGGCCAGTTCCAATATATCCTTGCAGATTGATTTTTTCATTATTCTCTGTCACATTCCCTGAACTTTAACCAAACTGGTCCATTTTTTATTGCTTTTTATGACATTCCATTTCCCACTTTGATGAAACCCATCTTGTCTGGAATACTCACCCTACTCATCTCAATTCTTCAAATGCTTCAAGGTTCAATTCAAGTGCCCCACATATAGAAAGGGTTTTTTTTTTATTCCCCCAATTGTTAATGCTTCTCCCCCTCAAAATTACAATATTTTAAATTAGAATATAATTTTTAATTACTCAGCATCGTAGGATGATAGATCCAGGTGTGGATTGGGATACATTTTCCCTATCTCTACTCCATGGTTTGGAAGTTCTTTGGAGGCTTGTGGGAATGAATTGAATTGAAATTAGGATATGAAATATTAGAACATAAAACATAGTCAAAGGAATCACAGATTGTTGGCCTATAAGACCCAGAAAACCACAGACCACCCTATCCAGTCCTCTGATGCCCAAAGAGGCTAAGCTAAGGAAGCTTTAGGTCTAGAACCCAACCACCCTTAACCATTTGTCCAGGATGTTAATGACATGGACAAAGATGCCATCTCAGGCTGGCATTTCACAGACTTTTTAAATAGCTGTCTGCTTTGTGTTTCTTCCTCCTTCTTTTTCACAAAGACTACTGGCTGGCTTCTTGCTTCTCCATGATGGACATGGTGTCCACAAGGCCTGGGTTCAAATCCTGCCTCAGTCACTAATTTAGGAAACTCACTTCAATTCTCTGGGCCTCACTTTCCTTTTCTGTATCCCTAGCCCTAAATCTATGCTTCTCCTCTTGGGTTGTATTCTCTCCCTTCCATTCAGTCCCACAAAGCCTCATCACGATAGTAAACCCTAGGAAAAAGATTTCCTTTTTAACTTAGAGCATCTTTAGGGAGTTTAAAATGGGGGCAAGGGTGCGATGGCTACCACCATGAACAAGCCCAGAAGGCCTCTTCAGCCTTTAGAGTGGTGAGTTTATTTTTTGTTCATATTTCCCCCTGCATGGTAAACTTTACAGAAGAGCTTTCACAGAGCAAATTGAGGGCGTATTTATAGCTGTTTATTTCTCCCCTAGCACTAAGCCAATGTTAACAGAGAATCCTCTTGAAACGCGAGTCCAATCTGCGGTTTAAAAGATCAGCCTGGGCATCCAGGACTGTGCTTTGTCAAGAAGATGAGGAGGGTAACCTTCTAACACCCAAGCTCTTAGTTTAATGGGATTGTAACTTGGGTTATGTTTGATCTCCAGTCTTTCAGAGACTCAGTCCAGGGAGAAAACAAGGTCTGACTCAGCCATCCCAAGTGGTAGCCCCCCCATACCCCCCCATTCACATACACACACACACACACATACACACACACACAGACACACACACACACACACACACACACACACACACACTGATGCCTCTTAATCCTGTCTCTAACCATGTATACCACAAATATTCAACAACATAGCGTTGAATGGATCCCCAAGGAGCCTGAGCCTGGTGGTGAGACCTCAGTGGGGTTCTGCCCAATTTCCTTCATTAACGAGGGCCACAGGCCCTAGCTGGAGCTTCCCTGGAGAGCTCTCAGCTTCACTGCAGCCTCCAGGAGGGAGCTCTGGCTAGAGGAAGATGGGATGGACACCTGTGTGACTGACCTGGCCTGTGGGATGCCACAGAGGTTTTTAATATCTCAGAGAGAAAAGTCAATATGAGGAGAAGCTCAATTTCTGTCTTCCTCAACTTTCCATGAGATCAGGGGGTGTGGAGAAGCAGGAAGGGGATTCTGTTCCAAGCTTACAGGGAAAAGATCTTGAAGGTCATATAAGCATAAACCTCTATTTACAAAGGGGAAACAGATTTTTAGAATATTAATGACTTTCCCAAGATTACAAGAGAAAGGGGCAGAAGCATAATTCAAGCTCACTATTCACAAAAGACTGACTAGGAGGTATTGTAGCACTGGAAGATTCATCTTCCTGAGTTCAAATTCAACCTCAGAGACTAACTGCATGACCTTTGGCAAGTCACTTCACTTGATCTGCCTCAGTTTCCTCATGTATAAAATGATCTGGAAAAAGAAATGGCAAACCACTCTAGTATTTCCACCAAGAAAACCCCCCAATGGGGTGCCAAAGAGTTGGACATGACTGAAATAACTGGACAACAAAATTCACAAAATACATTACCCTAGAGTTAGAAGGAACTCCAAAAACATCTAGCCCAACCCATATCCAAGAGGAATATCTACCAGAACATATCAACCTATGGCCATCTCGACAATACTTGAAGTTCTCCAAGAAGAGGAAGTCTAGTTCTGGAGACAAAGCCAGCCTTAGACCCCAGCCAGTATCTGACCTGTGCGGAGAGGGGGAGCACTATACTAGGGAAGTTATTTAGGAAAGCAAAACTTCGGAAGAACTAGTATATAAGCAATGTGTCAGGTGCTAGGGATACAAAAAAAGGCAAACAAATAGATAAAAGCCAGTTCCTACCTTTAAGGAGTTTATATTCTAATATGGGAAACATATAAATAACTAGGGTCCCACCGAGTAGATAGAGACAATCTCAAAGGGAAGGGTGCTGAGTAAGAGGGAATGACATGACTAGACCTGAGTTTAGACCTGTGTTAAATTGAGCAAGTCACTTCCTCACAAATCCTCAGTTTACATACATGTGGAGTGATCAAAATGGTTTTTAAGGCCCCTCCCAGACTGACATCCTTGTTCTAAAACCCTCTCCTAATTTTGACAACCCCTCTTCTAAGACCCCTCCTAGCCCTGACATCCCCTTCTAAATCCTTCCATAGCTCACAATCTAATTTCTAAAACTCACGCCTCCAGCCTTGTATGGCTCTGGGATTCCCAGCCTGGTGAGTCCTTAGCATCAGACCTTCAGGGTCCCTGTGACAATGGCGGCTTGTGATCAGCCAGGTCTCAACAAACAAGGCCTAGCCCTCTCATTCATTCGTTTCTCATGACCAGGCACTCCCCAAGGGGATTCTCCACACCCTGCTGATTCAGGTACAAATTTGCCATCAAGTCTTCCTAACTCAAGAAGCCAGACAGCCAAGGAATTCTCTGGGGAGGCTACCAGAGAGGCCCAGCCCCCAGCCTCTTTCCTTTATGTCTCCTTCCCAGAGGTTTGGTCTGAAGGGTGAGGGGCTTCCAGGCCTCTGAAGGTCATTTCTGGCTGAGTAGTCAGGCCCAGGGCAGTGTGGGGGTGGGTCACTGAGGCCTCGGCAGATCTGGGAGAGCCAAAAGCTCATATTTGGGGCAGCTCCAAGAACATCTCACAAGATAATAGATTTATTATTCCATTAGCTTCAGTTTACAGATCTGGGAACCAGAACCCTAGTAAAACTTCCTCTTGGTGGAATTTGAACCCAGATGCTCTTTCTTCAGAAGTAGTGATCTTTCCTCACTCTGACATTATTTTATCTGACACAAGACCATATAACTCTATATAAATACACACATGTCTACATATGTTTATATATGGATGGAGATGCACGTTTATTCATATACATATGTAAATATGGATGAATATATTGTATGTAAATATGTTAATATTTATATGTGTTTAGATAAACTAAATATTCAGCAAATGTTTATTTTTTCTTCCTTTTGAGACTAATAAATAAAAGCAAAGAGTCAAATTGTGACCAATGGAAGAGGATGGAAATTCTTCACATTTACAATGGTCTGAAGTTTAATGGGCTATCATTCTTGGTAGTGAGTTCCACATGACTGAAGGTATGCAAATGAAGCCTGGGGAGTGACACAGAGGAGATTAGATTATATAAAGTCCAAGACTCCAAATCATTTCTAAAATACTATGAATCTGTGGGATTTAGCAAGGAATAAAAATTCCACACACCCCACCCCAGCCTTCTTCTCCCCCTAACCCCAGGTCTTGCTTGTTGAAAATCTCTATTTGCTAAATGTGAGTCTTTCATGATAGCTCAGACAGACTGGCTGTGAGGTGAACTTGAAACATCCTGAAATTTCATCAACTCTTCCCCCTCCCCCAGGGGGTTTCTCTCCCTCCTCCTCCTCCTCCTCCTTCCTCCCTCCCTCTCACTGCCTCCTCCTTTCCTTTACAGAGCCCCCTTCCTGCCTCCCTCCAAAGGGGGGCATGGAGGTCATTGGAGTTGCGGGAAATATGCTCCCTTCCTCAGCCCCAGCTCCCAGCTCTCAGCTCTCAGCTTCCAGACAGGTCCAGACAGCAGCATTTGCTCCTGGGAAGGGGCCTCAGTTCACTGAACAGCCCAAATGGGGAGAGGAGAAGGGGAGGAGGGAAGGGGGAGGGGAAGACCACCAGAATCTGCCACACAGACTCTGTCCATAGAAGAGGAATTAGGCCTGGCCTGTTTGACCCTAGAAGGTAGAACAAGGACCATCAGGGGCCAGATACAGGGAGGCAGATTTTCCATCAATATATTTATGGAAAACTGTGTTTTAAAAAAATAGAAACTAGATCTAGAGGTCATCTGCATTAGCTCAACCTTTTAGAAATGAGGAAACTGAGTCTCCGAAGGATTAAGAGATTTTAGTTTAGAAATGAGGGCAGTTTGGAGGCACAGTCAGGAAGCTATGAGATCAAATCCAGCCTCAAACACCTACTAGCTGCATGACCCTGGGCAAGTCACATAGCCTCTGTTTGATTTAGGTTCCATATCCATAAAATGGAGATAATAATAAAATAATGATAGTAAATAATAAATATTATTATATTATAAATAGATATAGTATATTATAAAATAACTAAAAAGATAATAAAAAACCTTGCCACTCAAGGTTGTTATGAGGATCAAATGAGATCATCTGCATAGATGCTAGCTAGTAATCTTAGCTTTTAATATTAAATTGGAGGAACCTGGACAAACTTCCTGCAGGAGACAGAAGCTGGCTCTTGATGACCCTGAGTTCCCTTCCTACTCTAGGATCTTGTAGTGCTCAGTGTCACCTCCTTCAGGCCGACTTCCTTCACTGGTCAAGTCCAGTGGAAAGAGTCCTAGGTTTGTATTTCAAGGATTTGGCTTCTGTTTCACTACATTCTGGGCGTGAGACCCTGGCAAGTCATCTGCCATCTTCAGTTACATAAAAAAAAAGACTGGATTAAATGTTCCTTAATATCCCCTAGTTGTTCTAAAATCTGACTTAGCATCTCAGTAGAATATCAATCTCCTGAGGGCAGGGACACTTTCTCCTTTTTACTTGTGTCTCCCCAAAGCCCAGGCTATCACTCGCAATTTTGATAGTTTGAAGATTTGCAAAATGCTTTGTATATACCAGAGGATGGATTAACAATGAAAAGAAACCTGGTAGACCATCTTGCTGACTCTCACCTTTTAGAGATGAGGAGGGCAAAAATGATTTTTCTACAGTCTCGTCACTAATATCAGTGGTAGGATTTGAACTCACTTCTTCCCACTTCCAGGACCTAGATTTTAACCCTACACTTCTCTCATTACACTAGTCTCACAAAAAAAGGCAAGAAGTATTGATGTCCCCATTTTACAGCTGAGGATTCTGAGACCCAAAGAGAAGTAATTTGCCCAAGATCTTGCTAAGAGTCTGTGATAGGATTTGAACTCAGGGCTTTCTACCTTTAAAGTTCAAACCCTCCATTGGCTGCATCTTGCTTTGCTGAATTAATTGACTCAACTGTTGCCCTAGTCCTCTTCCAAACTGCCCCCATAATCAAGCCTTGCCGGCCTTCTGGGTCCTGAACCTATCCTCTCCCCACATGGAGCTCAACTATATCTGGTAAGATGGGGGGAAGGGGAGAGGGAGGTCCATAAGTCAGCCCAGGCAAAGAAACCCCTTCAGTCAGGGAAACATCAAAACAGATATAAAACATTTCCATGTGCTGCCATCTCACGTGTGTGTGTGTGTGTGTGTGTGTGTGTGTGTGTGTGTGTGTGTGTTAGTCTCTGTTCCTGCCTCCATTGGCCAGTCGGAACACGGCTGTCCCCACTGCTGTTCTTTCATGTTTGACCACAATTTCAATGTCATCACACAAAATCAAGGGTAATTGTGAACAGATCCTCACCTCCCCCTCCCACTCCTTCCCACCCCTTCTCTGCTTTCCCTTCCCCCTCCACATCTGGTTTCCACAGCCTCTCCGGGGGGCTCCCAGACCTGCTCAGAGCCCCAGCCGGGCCACAGACCCGCCAGACAGTGTCTCCAAAGAACCCCACTGAAAATCAGCCCCCATCTTTTATTTTCTCTTTGCCCACTAGCACCCCCCCAACACCTCCATTTTTTATTTTAGTCTTCTTCATTGCCATGACCAAGAATAGAACTTCTATTCCTTCACTACTGACACTCACCAAGTGAGTCTCGAAACTCTGAGAGACAGAATTCCAAATGGGAAGCATACTCCCTCCATTCAGCTGGGTAGATTCTCCCCCACCCCCCCACCTGTCAATCAGGACCTCTTTCAAACACTGTCTCCTGCTACATCCCATCATAATACATTAATACCCCCTTACTACCTCCGAGACTATATTAGTGACATGTTATCCACAGGAAAGAAAACAGAGGGAAATATTTAAGGCTGATAAGGCTCTCTGGGCCGAGAAATGGAATTCCGTGCTGAAGAAACGGCAGCACTCCAATGTCCTCCGGGAACCCCAAATAAAAATCATTTGCCATTAGCTAGTTGAGGGAAAGAAAAGAAGACAGAAAAATTCAGTAATTTCCTCGACTATTAAGGGGTATCCTATAGGAGCACCCCAAAGGATAGAAGGATCAGGGATTCAAGACAAAGGATCATGAGGATCTAATGTGGGAGTGAGCGAGAAGGTCCATTGAGGGGTCTCTGGAGACCAATTGGACCACCATTGGAATGGAATAGATTGGAGTAGAATTGAGCAGAGTGGGCTTCAGTCATCTCTAAGATCCTAAAACAACAGGTTAATGAGTTGTAGTAAAGTCAATACTCCTCATTCATTTCATATCAATTAGACTTCAGTACCATTTTAGTCCTGGTGTTCCATGGTCCTAAGTATTTTGGGGCCTTGATTGGAAGGCAGCTATGTTGCATTTGGCTTCCTAAGACCTGACTTTGAGTCTCATCTGTTAAATGAGCTCATTGTACTGACTGTTTCTCTGGGATAATCTAGCAACAGAGCAATGGGTCATATGTAGGCTAGGCCGTGAACTTCATTGACTATTACCCTTCGGGAGTTCCAGACTCAGTGTAAATGTCTTAAGAGTCATAGCTTATATAACAGGTGGCTCATTTACTTACTGCATTGCTAAGTTTTATCAGAAATAACATAAACCAAATAATAAAAACATTTGATTAAGACATGAAAAAATGTAAATAACTAGGGGAAATAGTAGTAAATATCCTTTCAACCTCTAAACATAACCTAAAATTCCAAGGGAATTATTACTTTTTCCTTCTCTAATCTCTCTCTGTTCAGCCTACATTATGTATCTCAAAATCCCAAAGATAGATGTTGAGAGCATAAGGTCTCTTATCTCTTAAAGCATAGTGGGGTCCTTTCTTTAAATTTTGAATCAAAATTTAGATGACCATTTTTCAGGTATGTGATAGATGATATCATTTGGGATCTGATTCTGGGGTCCCTTCCAAATCTGATAATCTAAAAAAAAAAATCTAAATCTGTGAGTCCTACCAGAGAAGGTTGGAGAATAAATGAAAACTCCTGCCTCAGCTCATGAGTTAAATACAACAAGAGGCTCTGGGGTGCCAGAGCCATGATGCTCCAAGCAGATGTTTGCTTTCTTCCCCATTGCCTAGCCCAAATCTCAACTCTTCTATCTATTCCATTACATCTATTCTCTGCTCCATGTCTGAACACTCAATCCAATAGGGATAAATTTTCAAGTACACTATCAGAGAATTCATCTAGTAACCTCATCATGCTATGAGTTCTGGCACATTCCTTAGTGAATCTCTCAAGGAGCAAAACTCTCTGTCTTAATAAGCAATATTGGAAGTGGAATTTATGCCTACTATTTTATAGTTTCAATAAGCACCCATATTTTCTATTCTATATTCAAAGGGTCTTTCCAAATATGATTATCCAGCTTCTATAGTCCCTCCCAGTTCTGAAATCCTACCACTCCATCGGAGAAGGCCAGTTCCACTTCTTATCCAAGAACTGCTTCCCAGGTCCCTAGATGTCTTTAATATTATGCCTTTCAAATAGAAGAGTCTGTAATATCATTCACAGAATTAAATTGGACCTTAATAAAAGATTCAAAGAGATAATAAATGACACCAACAGCATTTTCCCTCTTAAAAATATTTTACCCTAAATTCTTGGCCAATTTTTCAAAATGAAATGAATTTATTTTACTCCAAAATTTTGTTTCCACACCCAGTTGTTTTTAATGTCCTCGACTACCCCTATCCCGTCCCACCAAAAATTGCTTTTGTCAGTATCATTCAGTCCCCCAAATATCCCGTAACTTATGAGTTGAGAAAACACTTTGCAAGCTATAGAAGTGGATTGGAAGAGGTGATTAAGACTCAATGGTCCTATTAGTCTAATGACTTTTAAAAATATTACTATTGATAGAATCTTGCTCCAGGCCAGGTGCATCACCCCTAAAGGAAGCTGCAAGGGTCATTTGAGGGCAGAGATGAAGGGAGGATGCATCATGATATATGGAAAGAACAGTGAATTTGGAGTCAGGGGACATGCATTGGAGATATAGTTTTGAAATCTGTGTGACCTTGGCAAGACACAACCTCTGGAGGCCTTAGGTTTTGCTCATCTGGAAAAACAAAGGGTTGAACTGGATAACCATTATTCCTCTAAAATCACAAATGATCAAAATTCTGTATCTTTTAACCATCTTCTTCTTTACCTTATCATGATTATAATATTGTCTTCCTGGTTCTGCTTATTTCATTCCTTGTTGGTTTATACAAATCTTCTCAAACTTCTCAGAAGCCTTCTAATCACAGAGATATGGGCCCCCGTCTGCATTCTCAAGCATTTTCCCTCCCACATTTCTTCTTTATTTTTCTCACTGGCATACCACCAAAAGCTAAGTAGTCTTTCTCTCCTTTTAATTCCAGGAGAAGCCATTTTCAACACATGGGTCCTACTGTCAACAAATGGAATGTGAGATAAATGTATTGGAAACTCAACAAATGCATCACAAGGTCAGTGCAGTAGAGAAAGTATTTAAAAATTTAGAATCCTAGAGTAAATGAGGATGGTAAAGGATAATAATATTTATATGGTATTTTAAGATTTACAATGTACTTTACATGTTAATTTGGTATAGACCACATGATAAACCATCAGGGAACCAGGAAACTGCTTTTTTCATTTAGCCCTTAGGATGGCTGTGGGAGTCTTCATCATCAGATAAGAAGAGATTTTCATAGGAAAGTCAAAATAGTTGAGGAAAGAAGCTTTGAAAGGATCTATTTCAGACCCCTCATTTTACACATGTCACCTTTCCTGGGACCTCTTGCCACAGGCAAAGAAAGACAAGTCTAAGTTTGTTATAATGACTAGGACTCTGGTCAACTTCCCTCTGGCCCCATTATATATAGATGGGGAAAGGTACTGAAAGTTTGGACGACTTGCCCGTGATCACACAGTAAATCGCAGACTCTCACATTACTCTCTTCTTTCTGACTCCAAGTCTGAAACTTAGGTCTCATTTTGAGGAAGTAGGACACGTTAGGGGCTAATTGGATAAGATGCAGGATGTCTAGAAAAAGGTAATCAGAGAGATGAACTAACTGACTGCCATGCCATATGAGGTCTGTTAAAGGAATTCTGGGTGTTTAGCCTAGAGAATTCTGGAATCGAAGTGGAGAAAGGGGATGTGACTGCTTCATTCAAGTGTTTGAAGGTCAGTCAGGAAGGAGAGAGGGTATTACTACCCATGAGACTTTGGAAAAGTCACTATCAAAACTAGGTGGTGAAGTAGGTAGAGCTCTGGACTTGGAGTCAGAAAGATCTGAGTTCAAACTCTCCCTCACTTACTAGCTATATGACTCTAAGCAAGTCACTTATTCTCTATCCACCTCAGTTTTCTCATCTCTAAGACAGGATTAATAATACCACCCACCTCCAAGGCTGTTGTGAGAATCCAGTGAGATGACATTGAAAATTTTACAGCAGTATGTAAACACTAACTACCATCTATCTATTTATATCTATCTATCTATCTATCTATCTATCTATCTATCTATCTATCTATCTATCTATATCTATCTATCTATCTGTCTATCTATCTTTCTATCTTTCTGTCTTTCTATCTATCTACCTTTCTATCTATCTATCTATCTATCTATCTATCTATCTATCTATCTATCTATCTATCTATCATCTATCTATCTATCTATCTATCTATCTATCTATCTATCTATCTATCTATCTATCTATCTATCTGTCTATCTATCTATCTGTCTATCTATCTATCTATCTATCTATCTATCTATCTATCTATCTATCTATCTATCTATCTATCTATCTATCTATCTGTCTGTCTATCTTTCTATCTTTCTGTCTTTCTATCTATCTATCTATCTATCTATCTATCATCTATCTATCATCTATCTATCTATCTATCTATCTATCTATCTGTCTGTCTGTCTGTCTGTCTGTCTGTCTGTCTGTCTATCTATCATCTGTCTATCTATCTATCTCCATCTATCATCTGTCTATCTATCTATCTCCATCTATCATCTGTCTATCTATCTGTCTATCTTTCTGTCTATCTAGCTAGCTGGCTGGCTTTCTATCTTTCTTTTTTCTATCTACCTTTCTATCTATCTATCTAATTGTTATTATTATTTCTGGGACTCGATTGTAAAAAGAAAGGGAGAAAAGGTTGGATTCTTCCAGTTTTAAATCTGTGTCCTTGTTCTGGCAGATCCCAGCAGGCAGAACCAGAGGTGATGGAGGGGAGAGGGAGAATATTGCAAAGAGGAAAAAGCAGATTTGATATAAGGAAAAACACTCTTTACCAGTCAGAGGAGTCCCAAAGTAAACTGACCTGACACCAAGGTTCATGAGTTCCTCCACATTCGAGGTCTCTGAGTAAACACTGGACAACCACTCATCAGAGGGGTTTTCAACAGGACTGGCTTGAGAGGGTGCTGGGGGCAAGGTGAGCTTGAGTAGGGCCTCTTCTGATTTCAACCTTCTTTGAATCTGGGGCCTCCACTTGTCTCTGCATCTGCAGATCCAAACACTGCCCCCTGCACACACGCATACCCACACCCACACATATAACGCACATGTGTGCGCACACACAGGTACACATAAATTCACATCTCTGCTCACACACAACCTCGTGGACACAGGCATGTATGCCCATATATATCTACACATGCACACACATACTCATACATGCACACTCACATACCCACATACACACATATATATTTTTATACATGCATACGCTGCTACACAGACACACAAACACACACAAGCACACACGCAGTGCAAACTGCCATGAGGCCCAATTCTGAGCTGTGGACAAACCCATGAGTTCTTTGTTCAGCATCTGGGTTGTGAGGCGGACCCTACCCCCTGGCCCTGAGATCCACCCCCCACCCCCCACTACCCCACTGGAAAATACGGAACCCATTACAGCCTCTTTGTATTGTTTCCGACCCGCCCTGTGTTTATGTTTGCAATAAAAGTGAACAGGTGCTGGCAATTTAGCTAATCAGAGACTATCTAAATCTACCCAGAATTGATTCCTTCTCAATGTGGTCTAATGGCTTCTTGGCCATCTCCAAGCAGGCGATTATCTAAACATCGACTGGCCCACATGGTACTGATTACTGACACAAGACGTGCAGTAATCCTTTGGCCTGCCCGGGATGCGGAGGCCAAGCTGGGCCTCTTTCTCTGGGTGGCCAAATCATTTGACCTCTCGGCTTTCAAGAAATGAGAGGGGTCGACTGGATGGTGTCTCAAGGTCCTTTCTGCTTCTAAGAGTCTATAAGAGAATGTTCCAGGGTCGGACCACGCTCTACCATTCCATGGAATATGATTTCTCTGAGTTTTAAAAGTTTGGGCTCTAAGATTCCTTCAAACTCTGAGGCTCCAGGCTTTAAATTCACTTTCTAGTTCTGACATTCTCAGTTCTGAGGCCTCTTCCAGCCCTGACTTTCCCTAGTCAAATCCCTCCCAATTCAGATATTCTCTGTTCTACAGTCTTGCTCTCCCCTGGACAACATTCCTTGTTCTCTCCTGGTCTCTCCTGGCTCCAACATTCTCTTTTCTAAGGTTCCTCCATGTTCTGGTCATTTTAAACCATAGAATGTCTCCAAGGTCCCTCCCTGCTCAAACATCCCCTATTCTAGGATTTCCCACCCTTGCCACAGGTTCAGATATTCTCCATTCTAAGCACCTTCCAATCTCTGATGTTCCTGGTTCTCAGATTTAATGACCCACTTTGAAAACTAGTACTTACCAAATAGAAAGGTCCTAGAGTCTCATTTTAATATTTATATCAAAGGAAGTCACTTTTTATTGTGCAGAGAAGATTTTTTTTTTTTTTTTACAAATACTTATGTAGGACGCTGAGGAATCCGAGATAAGCCCCCAGAAGAGTGGTAAGTCCCTGAGCCTTGTCTCCTCTCTCATCCTCACCTGTCCCCCTTCCTGGAAGCAAAGAATATCTATCTACCTCTCTCTCTCTCTCTCTCTCTCTCTCTCTCTCTCTCTCTCTCTCTCCCCCCCCCCCCCCAGACCTGAGCTGGCTCTCTATTCTATCCTCCCAACCCATGTCTCTTTTTTTCCTTAAGAGCAGACATTATTTAACCAATTCTGAGTTGACCAGAATCCAATAAAATTCAGTTCATACAACATTTTTATTGCTAATTGGTTTGACTGGTACATTGTAAATGCAAGAAGTTACTTTAATGATGGACAGAGGGGACCTTGTTAACCTTTAAAAGGGTCTTAACTCATTTATACGCCTCCTACAATGTGTAGCAGCTTCTGCCCTGGCTGCAGAGAGAAGTTTCCTAGTTTCTGCTTCCCACTTTAGCTTTGGTTGCTGCCTCCAGCCAGAGTTCAGATTTAAACAGTATTTGGGCTTGGAAAGAACACTGGGCTAACAGCCTAGAGACCTGAATCCAAGCCCAGGGTGACTGTGTAAAAGTAATTAGCCTTGCCTGGACCTGTTATTGTCTTGTCCAGTTGAGCTTGATGAACACAAGATTGATGGAACAGCATAAAAAAGTGCTGTAAATAGAGTCAGGAAAACCCGAGTTCAAATCTAATTTTCATATCCTTACCGTAACCCTGGATAACTCACTTACCATTTTTCTGTCTCAGTTTCCCTGTCTATCACAGGGGGATAATGGTCTACCTCCTGTGTTGTTGTTGTCAGGATAAAATTTAATCCTTTTTTATAAAGTTCTTGGCAAATCTTAAAACACTATATAAATGACAGCACACATTATTGTTTACCTGATTGTACTGGGCCAGGTCATCCCAAGAGTCTTCTATGAAGTCAAACATTCTTTCTCTCTTGACCTTAATGTCCCTTCAAATTGTGGTCTTCCTGGTTCAGAGCTGTCTTCTAGCCTCTACAGTCTAAGGCCGCTTTGAGCTCTGAAATTCTTTGTCTTAATATATACATCTAAAGTGATATTATGAGTTATTTCCAGTATTAGTGTACATTCTGACATTGTTATGTTCTTTCTAAATTGTACCATGGATAAAGGGCTAGTCTGGAGTTCAAATCCAGCTCAGATCGACTCCTTGTGTGACCTTGGACCAGTCATTTTACTTATGTCTCAATTTCCTCATCTAGCATGTGAAGACTATCTGGAACCCCATCCCTTACGTCCAATTCACTCACTGGTCATGAGGTCACTGGTCCTCTTCAATACTGAAGGCCAAACAGCAACAACGTTAAATGCCTCCCAGGACTGTTTTAAGGATAAAATGAAATAAGATTATTAAATGCTTTGTAAACCTTAAGGCCTTCTGAAATTGGGGCATGATCACTCAGTCCTCCCCCACTAAGTTAAAGCCCACGTAATTGTGACTGAGAGTCGTGACTGAACCATTTGATTCTTGTTCTAAATGGAACAGGACTCCCATCATTAAAATCTGGCTGCGTTTGCCTCTTCAATAAGGCCTTGGTGAGCCCCCCTCCCCCCGTAACTACCCGCTTGGGTCCACCTGAATTACTTTGCTAATATTTATTCATAAGTTTACATGGTGTTTCCCCTGAGAGAATGTAAGCTTATGGAGGACAACCATTGTCAGCCAATAAATAATTATTAAGCACCTACAATATGTTGGTCACTGTGTTGAACCCTGAGTCGATAAATCAAAAGAATGAAATAATCCCCACATCCAGGAGTTTGTATTCTATTGGGGGAGACAAGAACACATTTATTTACACAAAATTAGCATAAAAAATAAATAGAACATAGTTAAATCCAAACTAGTTGGAGAAATGGTATTCTCAATTGGGGACATCAAGAAAGACTTACAAGTTGTAGGTGCTCCTTGAGTAGCATCTGAGAAAATGTATTCCTGGAGATACCCTCCATTCTTGGTTCTTATAAATTTTGTTACTGCTACTTTTCTTACAATGTGATTACTCTATAGTTTTCTAGCTTAGTGGGTATATCTCCCCCTATACCTTTACAATTTAAAATTCTCTTGATCAGAACTCCAGTTTAAAAACATTCTTATCAGCCCTTGTTAGCTATACTCCATCCCTGACAGGGAACCTGTCATTTTTACGTCTTAAGTCCTGCCAAAGAGATCCAAATTCCATTCTGTGATATCCTCAAAATCAGCTATTCATTTTCCAAAGTTCTCTTTTTTTATGAAGTCTTGACTTTCCATTCATAAAAATGATAAAAAAAAATTATGGGGGAGGTGGCTAGGTGGCACAGTGGATAGAGCACTGGCCCTGGAGTCAGAAGTACCTGAGTTCAAATCTGGCCTCAGATACTTAATAATGACCTAGCTGTGTGGCCTTGGGCAAGTCACTTAATCCTATTTGCCTTGCAAAATTCTAAAAAAAAACATTATTAGGGGTCCTAAAGTTTTCAGTGATTTCCCAAGATTCAGAAAGCTCTGGCAATTCTTTCTAAGCTGCTTTTGGTGGTATCATCAGTAGTGCACAAGTGATATCACCAGAAGAGGATGATTGTCATCTGTTTTTATAAAACTTGGATGAAGATCTGTCCTGTCTTCGATGCAGACCTATGGAAGACGGCAGATCTGTCTTCTTTTCTCATGTCAAGAAGGATCTGATTTAGCAGTCCACAGCAAAGAGTCACCAATCACTCTACTAATCCCTTTTTTCTGACTCTCAAAGATTATAGAGGCTCAATCTGGGTCTGAGGAGGAAATTTGTAGGATCATAAATCTGGAGCTGTTGGGGGCCTTCAGAGGGCACAACATTTGAGAGATTTTAGAGATGAAAATTTGAAACCCAGAAAAAGTTTTATGAACTACTTCCCAAAGTCACCCTAGAAGTAAAGAGAAAAATCAAGACTAAAATCGATGCTCTCACACTTCAAAATCTGTGTTTCCTTCTGTCATATCTCCTTATCACATTACAGTCTCTTTGGGGAGACAAACATTCTATTTAGTTTTTTTTTTAATTTTAATATTTTTCTTTTGTATTTTTACCCATGGAATAGAGTAATTACATTATTACCCAGTCATATACAACTCTTTATGATCCCATTTGGGGTTTTCTTGGCAAGAATATTGGAGTGGTTTGCCATTACTTCTCTGGCTCATTTTACAGGTGAAAAAATGAATGCAAACAGTTAAAGAAGTAGCCCAGCATCATACAACTAGTTGTGCTTGAGCTGGATTTGATCTCAGGTTCTTCTGATTCTAGGCTAGGATTCTATCAGTTGCACCATCTAGAAGAGTCCATCATTTTCTTAAGTTCAGACAGTGAAACAATTTATTTCTAATAATTGCTCATTTTTGAACTGTAAATGTTCACATTCCATATTTAACAATCAGCTCTACTGAGCTGTTCGAGATAACTCCTGCACATCCTTTCCTTTGTCCCCATCTGAAAAGCTTTCTGAGTTAGTGTAGAGATAGTAGTCCTCCAAGCCCATAAGACTATCCTTGAGATTTGTCTCTAATACAGATTGGCAATATGTATGATCCTGGGCTAATGCTGTGACCTCTCCATGATCTAGGCAACTTTCCAAGACTCAAAAATACTGTGCTAAGGGCTTGGAATATCAATTCAAGCAAAGAGAAAGTTCCTGCCCTCAAGAAACTTAAGTTCTAATAGAGAAGACCATACCAAAAAGGGGATTAAAAAGGGAGAGGTGGGAGAGGAGAGCATCCTAAAGGGCAAGAAGAGATGGTTGGCCTGCATACACTCCTTCAGGGGTGCTTCTGGAAGGAAGCTTCTACTCTCCAATCAGGAGGAGAGTTCTCAGGAGCAAAGGGCACTTCTCAGATGAGAACTGGTGAGTTGTAGAACTGAAACATCTTCCAGGATGAAGACTTTTCTGGGACAAACTGGAGAAGTCCAAGTTAAGTTGTTGCCTTTTTCCTCAGGCCCCTGGGTTGGCAGGAGAGTTGCTATTTGGGTTCCCTTCACCCCTGAAGAAAAACCCATTATCTTTGAAAATAATGGTCTTTGTGCCACCACCACCATCTAATCTGGCAGGGGAATAAATCAAACCCAACCAACTCTGGACACACCATTTCATCTCAGAACCCTCCCTTAGGCAACAAAGAGATGAGGAGCCCTATCAGAGCCTTTTCCTTAATTAGGGACTGTAGACACACCAACCAAACTAGAGAAAAAAGGAAGGAGAACCAGCTTTGGGCTAAGATGTTCCCATTTCTGCAGTCTCTGCCTGCCCGTCTGCCTACAGAGCAGTGAGTCTCTTACATATAATTGCATCTGAATGCAAATGGACATGGCAGGGTGAATATATTAAAAGCTACATCGTCAGCAATCAGGGCCAAGGGAAAAAAAAAGAAAATACAAATGAGACTCTGGGTTATTACTTCATTTGGATGGTGGCGGGCGGCACCTTATTGTGTGGTAGAGATTTCTTGCTTAGTTAACAGAAAATGCTCACAATTCTCTCTGAACTCATTGAGGCCCCAGATTAATGCACATTAGAGGGGGGGGGAGGGATTCAGGCTCTGTAGGAATGGTCCAGTTTTCTGGTGAAGGTTTTAAATACCATTAGACTATCAGGCCTGGGAGGGACCTTAGAACTGCTCTTGTCAGAACAGGAAGAAACTTTAGAACATGGAATATCAGAGTTGGGATGTCCTTGAGAACAAAGAAAATGTCAGTGCTGGGAGGGATCTTAGAGCAGAGGATGTCAGAGCAGGGAGGGATTTTAGAACAAAGATGCAGAGCAGGAAGGGTTCTAGAACATGGACTATCAGAACTGGAAGGGGTCTTAGAAAAGGGAAGGCAAGAAATGGGAGTCTTAGAACAAAGACTGTCCATCCAGGAAGGATTTTTTTAGAACATAGAAAATAAAAGATGGTAAAGGTCTTAGAATATAGATTGTAAGAAATGGTCCTTAATTTCTAAATGAAGAAATAAAGAGTCCAGTAGAGGAAGAGACAAACCAAAGATTCCTCTACTCCTCTGGTATTCCAACAAAAAGATATTCTTCACACTTCCTAGAAGCTGCTCACCATTCTCCTTCTTTGATTTGGTCCTTAGAGTTACTGGCTCCTTACAGAATAGGTTTGATCTCTAGACAGTACTCTCCCTTTTCTTTTTTTTTTTTTTTTTTTTTTGGAAAGTGAGGGACTCAAGGTCCCTTGAAGGGAAAAAAAAACCATATTTCACTCCAAGAATCACCTTATTCTTTGCCACTATGAACCAGGAGAGGAAGAAATTTTAGTTACAGTCAAGGAGATGGGAGGTAAATGGATCTTTGTATCTCTTTCTATGTCTATGTCTATCTCTCTGTCTTTTTTATTCTGTCTCTTTCTCTCTGCCCTTTCTCTCTCTCTTTCTATATCTGTATGTCTGTATCTCTGTATGTCTCTGTCTCTATCTGATTCTGTCAGTCTCACTGTGCCATGATTTCTTCAGGAAGAAGAAATTAAAAATGAGCCAGTAGGTTGAATGTAACTGGGACTAGAAGACACCAGTTGTTTCAGATCATGAAGTCACAGCAACCCTCCATCAGACCTTGAGATCAACCAATAAAGGACAGAAGGGACCAGCGGTGTAGCCCCCGCTGCCCACTTGGTAAGTACATGGCAACAGCTTTGCCTAGATGTTGCAAAGACCTTGTCTACACCTTCCCCTATCAGAGTGGGGGTCCCTTTTGAAACTCGTTTTTCCCAAGCTACTCTGAGCAAAGCAGGGACAAGAGGAATTGGAAGGACACTGTGTTCTTTGGGGAATGTGTGCTAACATTGTTTTGTGGCCTTACTATTTATTTTCATTCCAATTAAATATTTTACCCTTTAAATGTTCTTCCTTGTCTGTGTCTGCTAGGTTGGAACATGGTGGATGGAAATGTTGGATTTGACATCAGGCAACTCACTAAATTGCCCTAGGTCTCAATTTCTTCATCTGAAAAATGGAAGAGTTCAACCCAGTGACCTCTGAAGAATCTTCTAGTATTATAATCGTATGTCTCTGGGGATTACTAGGTTTGAATTAGTTTGAGAAGATCCCAGATTACAAAATGAATGAGGGAAACATGCAAAGAAAGCTAAGTAAATAACCATTAAAAGTTCCCACAATTTCAATGTGTCCCATCAGTCCAGAGGGGATGGACACAAAGGCTATTCTCATGACATTTCCTCAGCACCTCTCTGGCTACACTTTACTCATCCTTCAAAGCCCAGTTCAAATATTATCCCTTACAAGAAGCCCTTCTTGTTCTCCTGGTATACAAAAGCTCCAAACAAGCTTCCCCTCCTACATGTTGAGATCTTGCTACATTGGTCTTCTTTCCAGTTCCACAAACATTATACTTCATCTGTGAATGGCACAAATGCACTTAATCATTGCCTCCATCTTGTAGAGTTCCTCTAGACCTTTAAGACCTAATCTAGTCATAAGAAAAATTGCTCCAAATCATAACTTATTAGAGAAATGCAAATTAAGGCATCTCTGAGGTACCACTGCACACCTCTCAGATGGACCAGTATGACCAGAAAGGACAATGATCAATGTTGGAAGGGATGCGGGAAATCTGGGACACTAATGCATTGTTGGTGGAGCTGTGAACTCATCCAACCTTTCTGGAGAGCAATTTGGAATTATGCCCAAAAAGGAAAGAAAAATATTTATACCCTTTGATCCAACAATGCCACTACTGGGTCTATACCCTGAAGAGATGATTAAAAAGGGGTAAAAACATCACATGTACAAAAATATTTATAGCAGCCCTGTTTGTGGTGGCAAAGAATTGGAATCAGGTAAATGTCCTTCAATTGGGGAATGGTTGCACAAACTGTGGTATATGTATGTCATGGAACACTATTGTTCTATTAGAAACCAGGAGGGATGGGAATTCAGGGAAGCCTGGAGGGATTTGCATGAACTGATGCTGAGCGAGATGAGCAGAACCATAAAAATATTGTACACCCTAACAGCAACATGGGAGTGATGATCAACCTTGATGGACTTGCTCATTCCATCAGTGCAACAACCAGGGACAATTTTGGGTTGTCTGAAATGGAGAATACCATCTGTATCCAAAGAAAGAATTATCAACTTTGAACAAAGACCAAAGACTATTACCTTCAAATTAGAAAAGAAAAACCTGTTATTATGTAATTTTGTTATCTCTTATACTTAATTTTTCTTCCTTAATAATATGATTTTGGGGCGGCTAGGTGGCGTAGTGGATAAAGCACCGGCCCCGGAGTCAGGAGTACCTGGGTTCAAATCCGGTCTCAGACACTTAATAATGACCTAGCTGTGTGGCCTTGGGCAAGCCACTTAACCCTGTTTGCCTTGCAAAAACCTAAAAAAAAAAAGAATATGATTTGTCTGTCATCACATTCAACTGAAATCAATGTATACCATGGAAACAATGTAAAGACTAAAAGAATACCTTCTGTGGGGGTGGGGAGGGGAGCAAGAATGGGGGGGGGGGATTGTAAAACTCAATGATAAATAAAATCTTTCTAAACAAAGACCTAACGTAAGTCTTTTGCTGAACAAGAAGCCTTTCTTAACCCCACCCCGCGACCATTTTGTATTTATCCCCACTTTGTGTCTACTTGACATTATTTCCTAAGAGGACTGATGACATCAAGGGGTGATTTCTTGACTTCCTTGTGAATTGGATTGAAATGATGCACCAAGTCATCAGTCTCACTCTCTTTTCCAGAGTCATGGAAGTCCAGTGACTGGACAAAAAATCAGGATGATTGGCAATGGATCAGGATGCAGCAGATGACCTTGGCATCTTCCATCTCTGATCAAACACTAAACATTCCACAGTATCTGCTTCAACAACCTTTATGGCTATTGGAGCTAATCATTCTCATTTCCCCGTTCCACCAGGGGAAATCTTCACATACTTGTGGCAGGCATTTCCTTTCTCACCTACATGTTTGAAACCTGTTACTCTCAACCTAAACCTAGTCTAGCCAATCTCTAGAAATCATTTTACTGGATTGTCACCTGTGCATTCTACAGCTTCTTGGAGCCAGAGGTGAGAGTTGGGTGGCAGTTGGACACCAAAGGTGGGCAAGCAGCCCTCCCCAGTCCTGAATACCCCATCCACCAACTACTTTGCATTTATTTGTGTTTATTCAGTTTTTATACAGCACTTTTCTATGTCCTTGCCTCCCCCACTAGAATGTAAATTCCTCACCCATAGGGATTGCCTCACTTTGTCCTCCGTCTTCTGTACTTGGTGGTCACTTAAGAAATGTTTATTGATTGGTTGAATGATTTTTTAAGTACCAACTTAACTACCAGGCTTTGGTAGACATTGAGATGACAAAGGCAAAAAACAAAAAATAGAGTTTATAATCTAATAAGACAGACATGTTCACATATGGATATATTCAATATATAAAATATAATTATTTTATATATAATTATTATATATAATTATGTTCTATAAAGTTACATAAAATTTTCACATACAATTGTATACATATCTATGTTTATGCTTATGTATATATGTATGTATAGATATATATAGATATATATTATAAATGTCTTGTGTGTAAACACACACATCCCACTCCAAATAAACACAAGGTGGAAGAGAGGCCTGAGTAGCCAGAATTTAAGTTTCTAGGAAACTTGGAATTTCTAGATCAGGAAGGAGGTGTCTCCATATAGCCTCCATAACTGCTTGGGGTATGGAGGAACTGGAATCTAGTCAATGATATGCTGTTAAATACTTTAAAATTGCCTTTTGGGGGTGGGGGGAGGGAAGCAAGAATAGGGGGGAAAAATTGAAAAAACTCAAAATAAATACAATCTTTCTTTTTTAAAAAACCGCCTCTTGGTAGGAGGCAGAATATTTTAAGTTTAATCTTCATTATCAACATTTTCCTCCATCACTTTCTTAAGTCTCAACAATCAAAAAAAAAGAATAAATGAAGCTCTAATTTGTAGTATTTGCTGATTTCTGAAGTGTGAATACTTGCAGGAAATAATGATCAGGTACAGTCTGGAGTGTGACTTACTCTCCAGCCTAAGTTCTCCAAGATCTATTGGCCAAAGGTCATAGGCCAATAAGGAGGTATTAAAGTAACTATAAAGACATGGCCCTTCAAAAAGCATGAACAGGGCTGGCCAGGTGGCACAGTGGATAGAGTACTGGCCCTAGAGTCAGGAGTACCTGAGTTCAAATCCGGCCTCAGATACTTAATAATAATTACCTAGCTGTGTGGCCTTGGGCAAGTCAATTAACCCCATTTGCCTTGCAAAAGCCTAAAAAAAAATAAAAAGCATGAACAAATTAGTTGATCAAATGAAAAAGAGAATGGGACCATTGGTCCAGCAATGACTGGCCTTGCTCTGATATGAAGCCCTTCGATATTCAAACTGTCCAAAACTCAGTCAGTTTGAGAGAGATCAGGCAGGAGTCCATAATTTTTTCCTACTTTAAAAAAGTCTGTTCATACTACAAGATGTCTGACTCGAAGGGAAAACTATCTAGGATCAATTTCTTTATAGTAATTTATCCGTAGAGATTGTCCAACATGTAACAATGATGTACAAAAAAGTTATAAAATCATCTTTGGTTTTACAAGGATAAAAGAAAAATATTGCAATTATTCAATCAAACAAGGTATGCAAAGATTTTTTGTAGATTTTTTGATTGTTGTTATAGTTGTTAAAGAGTTCAAGAAAAATAATTTCCTGGAATATAAAGATAAAAATTGAAGGAGAATGCCTCTTAGGGAGAAAAGGAATCTTTTTACAGAACCAGTTTGTATTTTCCTTCCCCATCTCCATTTGATGTTGATCCAAGCATATCCTTGGCCATTTGTTAAAAAAAAATATTCATTAAACCTGTGCAAATAGACTAGCCACTTTATGTACAATAAAGGAATTAGGGGAAGGGAATCAAAGAAAAGAGAAAATGATATTGCAGTAGTCAGGAAGTGGATGAATCAAATCTGGGTTTTCTAATTGTGAATATATTGTTTTCTTTGGGAGCACAGTTCCAGAGAAGAGTTGCAGGTTCTCTTTTTAGTAAACACCTCCTTTCAGCTGCTACTAGACTACGTCAATTGTGTCTTCATCCTCCATTTCCAACTGTACAGGTATGTCGGTTCATTGATTGATTGCTCATCAAATTGGAATCCTGTCATTCACAATAGACTTTCATTAATTTACAGTGATGTGTGCCTCTTGATCTTAAATTACACCACCAAACCATCTTGCCCTGTGATCTTCAAATTAATGTGGTCATTGTTTTCAATCTTGACTCCTTCCTTTGATTTTTTTGTTGGTCACGATGAGTCTGGAGTAGCGACTCAGCCACCACTTCACAAAAGAGGCACCAGAATGATCCATTCCATGGGGATGGGAGGAGGAGCAACAGTGGCAAGAGCAGAAGCAGGAGGAGGACTTCAGATAATGGTGGTGATGGTGAGGAAGAGGAGAAGAAGGAAGAGGAGGAAGAGCAGGAGGAGGTTGAGGTGAAGTCCAGGCCCCAAGAAAGATGGTGGATGAGAGTCACAACAATCTATGTGTGAGATAATAGAATGAAAAGAAACCAGATAGATATGAGAAGCAACAAAAATGGATTCTAGGTCTCCAGGGAAAAAGGTAATGCAGGGTGGGCAAAATAAGTGTGGGCTAATTGAGAATAAGATTTGGTTTGGAGAAAGACATTATATAACTGAAACTATCACTTGCCTGCCCCCAACTACAGACACCAAGGTTATAGTTTGGTATTTCTCTCACCATCAAAGGAAACCTTTTTTTCCCCTCTGGGCATAGGAAAATTTTGTTGATACTGTATTTTCCTTAATTTGTTTTAAATATTTATTTTGCACAGTTAGATACTGAACCTCAGATTTCATTGACATAAGGAACTCCAGATAAGAAAACATCCTAGGCTCAAATGAAGTTCAGCAACTTCTCTCCTTGTGTTCAATGGCCACAATCTTCATCTGTTCATGATAGGCTTATTTTTAACAGTGGCACTTTGGATCAAATTGTGAGAAATAAAGTGGGCAATCCCAGAAATATAGCCATAGAGCTGAAAGGACATTTTGGATCAAATTGTGAGAAATAAAGTGGGCAATCCCAGAAATATAGCCATAAAGCTGAAAGAACCTTTGGGTTTCTTCTGGTCTATTCTTCACCTGGGTCCTGCAAACTTTAAAATCGATAGATATAGATGTATGTGTGTGTGTGTGTGTGTGTGTGTGTGTGTGTGTGTGTGTGTGTGTCCTTATAAGATATGTTGTCAAGTGTACGCATGTTGAAGAGCATTGATCTGACCCAGAGTTTTGGTTGTTTGTTGTTCTTCATGAAGAGTATCGATATGACATCACAATGCTGGGAGCAAGGTACACCATGTTCAACTGTGGCTGACCAGACCAGTACCAGCTTGGAAGGCTCTCACAGATTGTACACAAATATTCCATAAGAGTGGAGTGGAGACCAAGTGTATGTAGGCTTCACAAAAACCGACAAACAGAACTAGGACAGTCAGGAACTGCACTCCAACCTTTCATTCTATAGATGAGGACATTGAATCCCACAGAAGTGAAGTGATCCACATTTGAATCCAACTCTTTGGACATTTCCCATTCTACTGTGCTGATCACAATTTTTCATTTTGATCCCATATCCCTAGTATCTCACCTAATATTTACCAAAAGCTATTCACATAATCAATGAACGCCACAAACTGCATGTTTTACAAAAGGGGGGGAAATGTGTTTCAGGATGCTGAGGAGAGGCTTGTCCATCATGGCAGATGATTGGTCCTCACACTATAACTGGGTTTTAGGTGTGATGACTCTGATACGAGGGATGCGCACCACTTTCAGAAGACTCCAAGCTACTTCCACTCTTTTCAAACTCCTATGAATTTCTCCATTCCATCAGCATTTGCCATTGCCAGAGGAGCTTTCTCCTAGTTCAGACACACAAACACTTTTTTCTTGTACAAATAGTAATTGTTAGAAAAAGGCCTGTGGATAAATTATTATTGTGACCCTCGTTCCAGCTTGAAAAAACTTTTCCCAGCTGCCGAGTGAAAAGTCAAAATTTGCATTTAAATAGAAAACGTTAGCCAGCTCAGAAAACCAGTCTCGTGTGCCCAAGGAGGGCTTCTGTCTAGTGGGAGAAGATGCTGCCACCACCTCAGATCTTGTGCAGCCTAGGCGAGAGTCTGCCAATGGGGAGCTCTCATTGTATTCTCTACCATTCAAGGTCCTCCCCAATGGGACTGGAAGAAGGCAAAGGAGCTGCTTTTCAATCCAGCATGGTTGGCAAGCCCATGTCTGTAGGCCTCAGGTTTCTCCTTGCTATGTACAAGAGGTTGGACTAGACAATCTCTAAGGTTCATTACAACTCTAAATCCTATAATTCCTTATGTCCTTATAGAGAGAGCTATATCTATCATGGGACATATGGGGCTTTGTCCCAGGATTTCAAGTTCCTGGGGGTTGAAAAGGAAATACTGCTACTCTTCATTGACTACCATTCCCAAAACATGGCCTATTGCTTCCAGCCCTAATGTATTACCATGTGCTGCTCACAGGGTCCCAACTATGATTGCCCCACAAACACCCAAGGAAACAGGCATAATGGCCACCCTCCCTAACATAATTGTACTAACAGAAAAAATAAATAAAATCTGATTTATGGCTCCATCCACTCATTTTTACTTTATTTTGTGCTAAAGAAAAATAGAATGATAGAAAGATAGATGATATGTTCATTGCTTTAATAATTATATTAATAAATATATATATATATATATATATATATATAATGTTACTAGATTATATATGTATATGATGTTTATCCTTCATTCTCAAAGAAGACCATGACATCAGAAAGGTGATTCCATGAGAAGCACATGAATTGGATTTGAGTGAGGGGAACTGTGCTAAGGCATCAGAGTCATCTGGGTCTGGTGACCAGATATGAATCAGGGTGACTGGAGATAGCCCTGGATACAAGGCAATCAGGGTTAAGTGACTTGCCCAAGATCACTTGTAAGTGGCAAGTATCTGAAGCTGGATTCAAACTCCTGTCCTCCTGACTTTAAGGCCAATGTTCTGTCCATTGCAAGACCTAACTGTACATATGCTTATATGCTTAACACATACATACCCATAAATACATACAAACATATGAAAATGTGTCTCTTCCCTATCTCCTACCAACAAACTACATCTATGTGTTAGGTAATAGAATGAAAAGAAACTAGGTAGATATGAGCAGCATCAGAAATGGATTCCAGGTTTCCAGGAAAAAAGGTATTCCAGGATGGGAGAGTGGTGCTAGTAGCCAGAGTCTTTCTAGAAAAAACACCAAAAAAACATCAAAAGATCCAGACCATATACGCAATGTTCCACCATCACTCTGCAGAGAGTTTCAGTTCTTTTCTGGGGCTACATTTGATCATTTCAATAACATTGTATTTAGCTTCTTCTCTTTCCTTCTTTTTGTCTTTCTTTTCTCCTTCCCTTCTTTCTTTCCTTCCTATTTTTCTTTCTTTCCTTCCTTTCTTTTCCTTCTCTTCATCATCACTCCTCTTCCATCTTCCCTCCCTCCCTTTCTTCTTCTTCTGTGTTTTTAATTTACATTGTTGCAATGACATGTATTGCTTTCCTAGATCTGTTTACATCACTCTGCATCAGTCCATCCAAGTCTACCCATGCTTCTCTGTAGTCTTCATGTTCATCATTCTTTATGGCATAGAAACATTCTATTACATTTGTGTGCAACAATTTACAGTTATTTTCTAATAATGAACATTTCCTTAATTTGTAGTTCTCTGCTACCACAAAATTAATATTTTGCTGAATACAGGATCTTTATTTCATCTTTGAGATATTAGTTTTATTATTCCGATGTAGAAATTTTGCTTTTTTCTGTGCATATTTTATATTTTGCTCTTATACTGAAGTTATTGTTTCAATGTTTCTTTGCTGATTTCCTACAATTTTATAAGTAAAATATGTCATCAACATATTGGAGGATTTTGGTCTTCTTTTTGCATATCTTTATGCCTTTAATTTCTTTCTCTTATCCCTGTATTTATTACCTATTGAAAACAGAATTAAGAAATCTGAAAAAAACTAAGAAAATTAGTGAAGGTAAATAGACGTTTAACTTTTTACTTTTTAAATATGAGTGAACTAACTAATCTAATAAAGAAAAAAGGTAGCAAAATGTTGTGGTGGGAAAAACATGTGCTATTATATAAAAGAAAAACACAAAAAAACAAAGCACACAGAGATTTAAAATGAGCTAAAGGAACAAAATTCAAAACTCACCAAGCATTAGATAAATTTTTGAAAAGGAGTTTCCATCATGCTATTAAAGTGAAAAGAAAACATTACAATATCAATAGAGATAAAGAAGAAAATTATATGATGCTTAAAAGAATTATAATGAACAAATGGAAATATGAAATATATAAGTATCAAATTTATATTCATAAAGAAAATTTAACTAAATTGCAAAAAGATATTGAAAACAACAATAAGAAGAAACTTGAATATTCACTCTCAGAACTGTACAAGGATAAATAATATAAGATGGCTAGGTGGCGCAGTGGATACAGCACCAGCCCTGCAGTCAGGGGTACCTGAGTTCAAATCCGACCTCAGACATTTAATAATTACCTAGCTGTATGGCCTTGGGCAAGCCACTTAACCCCATTGCCTTGAAAAAAAAACTAAAAAAAAAAGATAAATAATATACAGAAATGAAACAGAACTGAAAAAAACCCAAGAAATTTTGAGTTGAAATAAAGGGTATCTCAAAAGTCTCAGGGCAGCTTTAAGTTTTAATAGACAAAACTGCACTGAAATTTTAGGGAAGGCCTGTTTTTATGGTGTTTTTTTGAATAGGAATATGAAAGCTAGGAGTATTTATCTGGATCTCCTGGCAACTTTACTGTTAGGCAGGGGAATTATAAATAAATCTTTATTAATAGCTAAATGCTAGAGGAAAAATATAGCTCAATAAAATAATTATCATTATAGGTAGCATAAGCAAATAAGATAGACTTAAATGGAAACAATACCAACCAACCTCCTTTCCATTTTTGCCCCTCGCAGACTAACCAAATTTTTAATGATTCCAGAGTAAGCCTGGAAGCCAGGAAGACCTTAATTTAAGTTCCACTTTTATCACACAGAGAGTGAATAGCCTTGGGCAAGTCACTTATATTCTCAATGTTGAGGACAACTCACCGAGAATTTAAGTTGCAAAGAAGATTGCAGTCCAGTCTTAGCCTAACTAAAATGGCGGATTAGAAGGCAGCTACAAGAGGAATTTTTAATGTCAACGAAACAACGGACAAACCCTCTCTTGTTCCTCTAGTGCGTTAAAAACAATAAGAAGAAATGGACTATGGAAAATCAAGAACTAATAGAATGGTTTTATTCAAACATTACTCAATAAAATCATGTTTACTACAAAGGGAGTCTCCAATGGAGTGGCCTTGGGATCTATCTTGCAAGGGTCTGTCTTGTCCTTTTTAAACAAGGATTTAATTGAAGAAAAAAATGGAACATTTATCAAATAGACCAATAGCACCAACCTAGGTTAATACTTTGAACAGCTTTACTGTATATCTACATCTATATCTAATCTATCTCTATATCTAATCTATCTCTATCTCTATCTCTACATCTACATCTACATCTGTATCTACATCTATATCTATATCTATCTATATCTATATCTATATCTATATCTATCTCTCTCTCTATTTCTGTCTCTGTCTCTATCTCTGTCTCTGTCTCTATCTCTATTTATCTCTATCTGTATCGGTATCTATCTATCTATATCTACTATAGATATATATCTATATACTATAGCTATATTTCTATCTATAGATAGATATAAAATAAATATAAACATATGTATATGTAATTTGTATTTATAATTATATTAAATAATTATACTCTATCTCTGTCTCTGTCTCTATCTCTATCTCTATCTGTATCGGTATCTTTATATCTATATCTACTATAGATATATATATCTATACTATAGCTATATCTCTATCTATAGATAGATATAAAATAAAAATAAACATATGTATATGTAATTTGTATTTATAATTATATTAAATAATTATATAAACATATGTATATGTAATTTGTATTTACAAATATATTAAATAATTATATAAACTATATGTATGTGTAATTTATATATAAACATATTAAATAATAATATAAACCTATTTTGTATATGTAATTTATATTTATAAATATATTAAATAATTATATATTATGTTCTATTGTATATTTTATATAATATATAAATTTGTATGTAAATATTGCATATGTGTATAAACATGTCTCTGCATATATCTATGTGCATGTCCATATTTCTGTAATTTGCTTCCTTGGGTACATATTTACCGAGCAGAAAAGAAGACCCTTGAAGGCAGGGCCTGTTTCATGTTTGAAGCCCCAGCCTCCAATAACAACACCTACCAGGGGTTAAATAGTTTCTTTCATTGAATTTGAACTGAATGACAAATCTGAGAAATAAAAATATCTCAAAGAACTAGAATGGAAATTTAATCACGATAAGAGTAAAGCCCTAATTGAATTATTTTTAAAGTCTCCTCTAATACAGCATGTGGATGGCTTGTAAAAAAAGGAAACCGTAAGCGGATTGTGGCAGCTAGGAAAGCAAATGGATCTTAGACTCCATATCTGCCCCTGAGAAAACTATGAGCCTACCCCTCTCTCTCCTGCTTGGTAAGGCTTCATTCTGGAGAATCACTTTTCAGTGTTAAGTGCCACGGTTTAGAAAGCTTTAAAGTATCAAGGGAAGGCACCAGGATAAAGAGGAAACGTGGGATAATTGGTTCAAAGATGTGGGATTCTTCAAGAGAGGGGCATGATTCTTGTTTTCAAGATTTGACTGCTCTGTGGGAAATAAGATGAGCCTGCTGTCCAGTGCCCCAAGCCTCCTAAGGCTTTTTCTGCATTGAGATCCCCTTGAGGGAAAGGTAGCCAGACAATATCTCAGACCAGAGGAACATAAGTTGAATTAATAAGGTGCTGAAGGGACACATTTCCCTTCTCTACAACCCGTTTACAACTTGGTAAAGTCACTGGGGCTCAATTTCCTCCTTTATAGGATGGAGGGGGCAAAGAGGAGACACTGCATCATTTCTGAGATCTCTTCTATCTCTAAATAACCCTCTTACTCCATGCATCTGTTGAAGTCCCTTCTGGCTCTAAATTTAATGATTCACTGAACTTTTGTAACTGAAACTAAGAGTCATTGTTAACAAGATATTCCCACCTCTCTCATCTGTCCACCTGTCTAAACTGAGATCATTAGAGTGTCAGCTCCCTGAGGACAGCACTTTGGTCTTCCTAGCTGCAGAATCTGCCAGTTTGTTTGGTTCGTAAATTTAATAAGTTCTGATGGATCAGTCCCTGCTCTCTGAAGTCATCCTTTGGCCTTCCCATCTGCAGGACCTGCCAGTTCATTTGGTTCATATGTTTAATACATTCTGATGGATCAGTCCCTGCTCTCTGACGTCACCCTGCACCTGCATATGCCCTGTCTTGCATCCTGTTATCTGCAAATGGACTATAAGCTCTTTGAGGCCAAGGATTGTTGAAGTTTAGTTTTCCTGTCCCATATCCTGAAATATGATACGTGATTGAAAAATGTTCACTGAATCCATCAGGGCTTTCATTAAGAGTCATGGCTCCCCCCCTTTAAAAAAGGGGCTGCAGTAGGACAGAAAACATAGAGACTGGACCTGGGGTCAGGAAGACCTGACTGAGTTTAAAATCTTAGATACTTACTAGCTATGTAATCCTGGCCTCTGTGGGCCTCAGTTTCCTCATCTCAAAAAAAGGGGATAATAACAGCTACCCTCAAGATTGCTGTGAGGATAAACTAACATAACACAAAATTTTTGCAAACCTTAAGGTGTACATCAATGCTAGTCATTATCATCATCATCATCATCATCATCATCATCATCATCATCATTATCATTTTTCCCTAACAAAGGTCTCTTCTTCAAAATAACAGGAACATCTTGCAGAGACAATCAAGGACCTGCAGACATGGGCCTTCAAGTGTGGGCATATTGCAACAGGAACAAAAATAAAATCATTTTCTTTATTCATGCAACCTTTAAGAAGGATCAGCCTGCTTAATATTCCTAACAGCAAGGGGTTGCCATGGAGTGGGTGGTGGTGCCAGGTGAGCACATCAGCATTGACGGGGTGAGGAGAGAGGGCACAGCAGGGCCGGGCTGCAGAGAGCCAGGAGCCACTGGTGACTTGGAGCAGTCAGGGTCATGGGGGGAAGGCAGACCCCACATCCCATGTAAGGGGGGTGGGGGTGGGGGTGCCATTCCAGGAATAGCATGGTAGAATCCCCTGCTGCCTCTCCTTGCTTTTCTAACACTGAGGAGAGGAGACAAGTCAGAGAAGCTGCTCGATCCACTTTCCAGGGTTTTAACTAGAAGAGAACAAGGAAAAATTCCAGAGATAAACTGAGTCTGGGTCTTGGAGTCAAGAAGACCTGAGTTCCGGTTCTGCTTCAAAACACATAATAGTATGACCCTGATCAAGTCACTTAACCCCATTTGCTTCATCTGTAAAATGTGATTGATACTAATAATACCTAGCTCAAAGGATTATTTTGAAGACCCAACTAAATAATATCTAAAATGTTTTACAAACCTTAATGCACTGGAGAAATGCAAGTTGCTGTTATCGGTGGTGTCTTCTGAGGCCTCAAATCCCAAATAAGCTTGTCATCCAGAAGATGAGATGCTTAGATCTCAATATAACCTTAAAAATGGAATCATAAAATATAAGGACTGAAAGGGACCTGAAAATTGAGACATAAAATGTCAAAACTGAGAGGGTCATTAGAATAAAGAATGGCAGTTTATGAGGTGCTTAGAACAGAGAATGTCAAATGAAAGGGAGGGGCTTAGGATATGAAATGTCAGATCTGGGCAGGCCCTTAGAACAAGGAATATCAGCTATAGGAAGGGAATATGAAATGTCTAAGATGGGAGGGAGCTTAAAATATAGAATGTCATATGTAGGAAGGAGCTTAGAACTTGCAATGTCAGAGCTGGGAGAGGTCTTTAGAGTCTAAAATTTCAGAATTGGGAGAAGGCTCAGAACAAAAGATGGTAGAATTGATACAATGCTTAGATGATAGAAGGTCAGAAATAGGAGAATCTTAGAACAGAGAATGCCAGGGTTGGAAAGGTCCTTAGAATATGAATTATTAACCTTGAGAAGGACCTTAGAACAAAAATATTGGAAGGGAACATGGAATGTTTGAGATGAAAGAAGCCTTGAAACATAGAATCTTAGAACTGGAAGGGGTCTTAGAACAAAGAACGCTAAATGTAGGAGGGGGCTTAGAATACGGAATGTTAGAGGTGGGAAGGTCTTTGTCGATTATAGGAAGGAAAATGGAATGTCTTAGACGAGAAGGACCTTGGAACATAGAATATAATATTTGGGAGGGAATTTTAAAGATTGACATTAAAATGTAGGAAGAGACTTGGAACATGGAATGGCAGAGTTGGGAAAGGCTTTGGAATATAAAGTGTCAGACCTGAAGAAGCTTTGGAAGAAAAAACATAGCATGCCAGAGTTGGAAGAGAATTTAGAGCATGGAGTGCCAGAGTGGTGGTATCTTAATGTCAGAGCTTCATGGACCCTTATGAGACAAAATACAGAATGTCAGAGTTATGAGACAAGGGAGTGGAGTGGAAGAACATTCCATTTGGAATAAAGAGGATGACAACAACCATTCTGTCCACTCCTGTGCAGTGTAAATGGACTGGTTTTCATAAAAGGGCAAAAGGTAGAATCTAAGAATTCTGGGCCAGTGAGTTTAACATTGATTCTGGGAAAAATTCTAGGATATTATTATTATCAGAGAAACAGTCAACATATATCCCAAAATTGATCTCAAAAAGGCAATGGAGAGGTCATACAAGAATAGTCTAATTTCTATTTTTGATAGAGTCATTGATAAGATCAAACTATTAGAAAAGTATTTGTCACAGTCTCTTGTGTTTTTCTTGTGCAAAGTGTGGAGGGTTTGGTTCTAGCTAATAGTCCAACTAAGCAGATACAAAACTGGTTGAAATGCAGAATTTAATTAATAATAGTTCAATTAATTAGTAATTGATTACCAGTAATTAATTACAGATAGTTGAATATTAACAAGACAGGAGGTCTCCAGTGGAGTGCCTTAGGTATCTGTGTATAGTCCTGCTCCATTCAACATTTTTATCGATGCCTTGGATAAATTACTAGCTAGCCAGTTCCTCAAGCTTGCAGAGCTGAAGGTATAGCTAACTCACTAAATGAAAGAGTCAGGATCCTGACAAGTAAGAGCATGGGGACAAATTGGAGAAGATAAAACCTAATAGAGATAAATGAAAAGTCTTACCCTTGGGCTCAAAAAGGTCAGCTTTACCAGTACAATATGGGGGAGGGAGCTGAACAGCAATTTATTTGAAAAAAGCACAAAGGTTTCTGGGGGACTGTGAGTAAACAGAATGATGGGGCCTCCCAGGAAGCTAATGTGACCTTGGGCTTCATTGAGAGGTGCCTGAGACCAAGGATTAAAACCATAGGTTTGGCAAACCCACATCTGGAGGTTCGATATCAAGTCTAGACACCTTGGTTTGGCATCTATAGCTCCTTCCACACAGGTCCCTTCCAACATTTCCAGTCTCCTTCTGCTAACTGTTCATTGATGGCTCTGGGATGCAGTAACACCCTAATCTTGGCTCTTCCTCAAACACTACCCTCCCCAGGCTGTACCGAGGCCATCTCCTAGGCCTGGAATATCATCCCTCCTCTCACCTGTACCTTGGAGCTTCCCTGGCTTCATTCAAGACAGATCAACTCCCACCTTCGAGAGGCACTTAGAGACTGTCAAGTTCAGCCCCTTTTTTACAAAAGAGAAAACTGAGGCATAATAAGATTAAACAACTTGCCAGAATAGCAGCTAGTAAAGGATTGAGGCTGGATCTGAATCTAACTCCCATGGACTCCAAGTCTAACATTTCATCCAGTATATCACATTGTCTAACCTTTGATTTAAAGGGAAGAAAACAGATGATCTGAGTCAGGAAGAGAGGCTAGAAGACTTTATTAAGCACTTACTGTATACAAGTTCCTATGCTGGGAATATAAACATTGTTGTCATTTTGTTCAATGAAATTTAGATAGAAACTAGCATTTAAGTACTGACCATGCACTAGAGACAATGATAAGCATGGGTTTTCCAAGAAGCCATCTGCTGGGTATAGCCTAGCAGGCATATCAGTGCCAAGACACTATGTTTTACTATACCAAGGTAGTGACTCACTGAGAGCTATGATACATTGGGAAGTCAATGGGGGCGGGGGGAGGAATGCTCTGTAGCAATCACTCTAAAGTTTGGCCCTTTCTCCCCAGAGACTTTCAGTATAGAGGAGAGAGAGAGGATCTCCTGGGTATTGGAGGAGAAATACTTTGGAACCTCCAGTTCTGGTCAGATCTAAATAAATATGGTTTTACAAAAACTAAATCATGTTAGTTGGTCAAATGATGCAAGGTTATTCATCCATGAGGAGGTTTTATATTTTATATTTTTATATTTTTTTAGGTTTTTGCAAGGTAAATGGGGTTAAGTGGCTTGCCCAAGGCCACACAGCTAGGTGATTATTAAGTGTCTGAGGCCAGATTTTAACTCAGGTACTCCTGACCCCAAGGCCAGTGCTCTATCCACTGCGCCACCTAGCTGCCCCAATGAGGAGATTTTAATTGGCATTGATCATAAGATTGGAAGGGACCTGTGTGGGCAGAACTTAAGATGCCAAACCAAGGTGTCTAGATCTGAAGACACAGCCTCCAGATGTGGGTTTGCCAGACCTATGGTTTTAATCCTTGGTCTCAGGCACCTCTCAATGAAGTCCAAGGTCATATTAGTTTCCTGGGAGGCCCCATCATTCTCTTTATTCACAGTCCCCCAGATGCCTCAGTTTTCTCATTTGTAGATTTGTCCTTTGATCTCAAAGAAAAGCATGATATACACATAATTTGGATTAAAGTGAGAGTGTTGAGCAAAAGCACCAGACTCGCTATCTCTTCCAGAACCATCTAAGACCAATGGAACTTGAGGACTGATGTTGGCCAAGATATAATGGAGATCTTGACCTTTTGGAGACCTTTCCCAGATCACTGAAGACCTTGACATTGATATAAGGGGAATGTAAAAGAATTAGGGTTCAAGATGATAGCATTGGACAAATATCTTAATAGCATTCAGGGTACCCTAGAAATCTGAGGGGCACAGGTAGTCCTCTTTTTTTATATAGTTTTTGCAAGCAATGGACTTAAGTGGCTTGCCCAAGGCCACACAGCTAGGTAATTAAGTGTCTGAGGCAGGATTTGAACTCAGATACTCCTGACTCCAGGGCTGGTTCTCTATCCACTGCGCCACTTAGCCGCCCCAGTAGTCCTCTTTTTTTCTGGAGTACCTGACTCATCAGTTTAAGGAGAATTAAATAAGGAACCCCCAGAACTTATATAGGCTATATTTTTAATGGGTCTACATTATGTCTGGATGATAATGTATAATAGTTGGGACAGCAAATCACACTCAATGCAGCATGGTTAATTGGTATATTTTGAGGTCTATATTTGTAGTCTGAAGATTTATTGCTTGTCAACCTACAAAAAAGGGGAAGCCTCTCAAGTACAATTCAAGTTCCCAGGTCGTGTCTTGCTAGGTGTTTGGTAGGTGCTAAATTCTTTGCATCCTCTTGTATCACCTTTTGCATAATCTGCCCTGATCACTAAGTCCAAATTCCTTGGTGTTCTTTCAGCAATATCTCCTGGTGACGACCTGGTAGTGAATTGCCATCCTAAACCTCTCTATTTCCATAAACAAATGCAGACAACTCATCTGTTTGTTCAACACTTCTTTGTTGACATCTATTTGGCTGAGTTTGTGTGGATGTCATCCATGAAAGGCCTTTTGATTCTACTCTTGGATCTTTGCCATCTCATAGGCTAAATCCAATGGTGTGTACCATTTATCAGTCAGTACTACTGCTTGAGGAAGTGATAGTTCTTTGTTCCCAAAAAGTATTTTTGTAGGTTTCTGAAATGTTTATCAAATATAATAAGAATGTCTATCAATTCTCTTCCTTCCTCCTTTGAAGAAAGGAAATGTAAGGACTTAGGATAATGAGTAATGCATTGCACTAAAAATGTAGGGACTTTTGAGAAGATATATTTTCAAATTCAGTTCATTATAAAAGGTCTAAAATACATATTAACAATGGTATTGCATGAATTTTCATTATTTTAGATGCTAATTATTTATGATAATAGTTCTTCCTATCCAGCTCTGATTTCATGATCTCAATAAATCTTTTTTTTTTTCAGTTTTACAAGGCAATGGGGTTAAGTGGTTTGCCCAAGGCCACACAGCTAGGTCATTATTAAGTGTCTGAGGTCAGATTTGAACTCAGGCACTCCTGACTACAGGGCCAGTGCTCTATCCACTGTGCCACCTAGCCCTCAATAAATTCCTTAACAGATTCCTCCCCAGTTTTCTCCATGACAGTTTCACATTCAATTCCTGCTTTGCCTGAAGTCTTAGCCTTCTGCATCAGTTCAACTTGACCACCAGATTCAAGTTTGAAACTTCTTTTCTTAATGTACATTAAAATTTTTCATTTATATCATCCCCATGATATTTTATATCATTAGAGAAGGATGCCATGACATGAAAGAGTTGTTTAATGGATTTTTGCTGGAGTCATAAAGCTTGATATCATTCATGTATATCAAGTGATTAATACCACATTTTGGTTCAACTCCAAGGGTGTTCAGTAGCCCAAATACTCAATTTTCAATGTGAGCATTTACTCCTCAGAAATTGGCAAATGCTAGAAATCAGGGTTTGATTTATTGTTCTGTTGATTGCCTAGCCTTAAGAAAGTGATGGAGAAAATGTTAGTAGTAATTGTTAATAAAAGTTCATCATGGGCTCTTTTATTTCCTGGAGAGTTGATTATTAAGTATCAAACATTTCTTCAACTCTTTAAATGAAAACATACTTAGTTCTATTGAAGGTTGCATTGGCAAAGTGGACAGGGCTCTGGGCTTGAACTTGAGAAGAACTGATTTGAAATCCCATCTCTGACATTTTCGAGTAAGGCCATCCTGAGCAAATCAGTTAATATGTCTGTGACTCAGTTTCTTCATTTGTAAAATGAGAGAAGGAAGATTGTACCTGGAGACTTGAAAATCACTTCTTGTTTTACATCTCTGATATTGTGATCCATCCCATAAAGCTCTGCCCCATCTAGAATAAATGGTAACTAAGATTACACTGGATTTTAGACTAGAGTGAACCATAATGGTATTCAAATATCTTCCTGAAAGCTGCCAAATATCAATCGGTCTTGACATTGTGCAGGTCATCTGTTTTGAATAGAGAGCAGCTTTCCATTTGTACATCAAACACTAGAATTCTCACTATAGTTGAGTTTCTTTTGCATATTTGTAGTACAGGAATGAGCCATGCATGGACCATTGAGTCAAAGATGTTACAACAAGCTCCTATCTTGCTATTTATCTTTTCTCTTTTATGTTCTGTGGTCTATTACACAGGCAGATAAAATAATTTCTCTTTGTAATTTTCAAGTATTGGGACATAAGCTCATTCTCAAGAGTCCTGTAAGCATCCTTGAGATATCCCTGATAGACAAGATGTGGGAATGACATGCACCTCATCCTGTTCCCACGTGGTTTTGATGTCTTCTGGTAGATCTCTATTTTTTGAAAGTTTTCATCATGCCAAGTTGAAAGATTGTGACCATTTGGGCTCTGTTTATCTCAGTTTCCTCATCTATAAAATGATCCAGGGAAGGAAATGATAAACAACTCTGGTATCTTTGCTAAGAAAAATCCCAATGAGGCCATGAAGAATTGACCATAGGCAGCTGGGTTGAGAGACCGCTAAGTCTACAGTCAGGATTGGATTTCAAATGGGACCTCAGACACTTATTATCTGTGTGACCCTGGGCAAGTCACTTTACCCTTTTTGTCTCAGTTTCTTCATCTATAAAATGAGCTGGTGAAGGAAGTGGCAAAACACTCCTGTACCTTTGCTAAGAAAATTCCAAATAGGGAGTTGGGCATGCCTGACAACAATACCAATCAGACTACCAGAGCCTTTGGGGTGGTGACATCCAAACGTGTGATTTGTGAGGAATAGAGTTTCTGCTACATAATTCTAGCCCTTAGGTAATGTCTTGCTAGGTATTTGGCAAGTGTTAAATTTCAATCACCTGTAGAGGGCTGTTGTATAGTTCCATATATTACCTCACATAATTTGCATTGGTAAATAATGATAACCTTAATAATGCACTTTCTTTACTTTTAGATACCTTTTAGATAGTATAGCTATTAGAAGTCTTTGTATGAACAAATCCCCATGACTCATCCATTTGCTCAATGCTTCTTTGTTGTCAAATGAGTTCCTATGGATATCGCCCATGCAGGGGCTTTTGATTCCACACTTGGATTATTAGCATTATTTTTAATTTTATTTCTGTGATTTTTTTGAGGGGGAAGGATGATAGATAAAAGAATGTGACTCATTCATGTAGCTCCCACATGTCATTGACTTTTAAGGACACTAACAGTCTGGACTCACCTCCTCTTAAATTCGGTCCTTGTCCTGGTTCCCCCACTTAACCAGCAATCTGGAATCCTAGAAAGACGCAAACGAGGTCTAGTCTCTTCTGGCCTTACTGGGGTAGACAAGGTCAGTGGGGAAGGGTGGGGGTGGGCAACAACAGGGTGTGGGAGAAAAGGTCAGCAGGACTTTTTGAAATCAATAAAATTGTTTCCCTCTCTTCTGACAGAAAGAAAGGGGAAAAAAAGAGAAAAAAGCCAGATGGGTGAGCAAAGTTTAGCGGGAGGGAAAGAATTGAACAAGGAGAACTCTACTGTGAGAGGCTGATAAGAACCCGTCCAGAGGCAGAATAGGGAAGCCTTGTCTATCAGCCTATTAAAGACTATTCTTACAAGGGTTTTTTTTTTCTCCCCCCTTTTCATTAATACGCAGGGTGAATAGAAGAGTGAATAAAAATCAGCACTTAAAGTACAATTGGGAGATTGAAAGGTAACTGTCAACAGAGGGATCAGTGTGACAAAAGGAACCATTTCAACTCTCAGTAAATGATTTTCGGCCTGTCATCTCAATGGGCCGTGTTTCTCAGAGATTGTGGGGTGGGTTTTTTTTTTTGAATAGCATTTATTACCATGCTTTAAAAAAATCGTGTTGTCTCTTTGCAGACACCATTCAGTTGCAGATGCTGGGGTGCCTTCTTGGCTGTCACATAGAGGGAGGGAAGAAGGCTGCTTTAGAAAGGGTCCTGCCCATGGTCTGGGGAGGGGGGAAAGGAGCCCCTTGTGAGGCAGAGGGTTTGGAAGAAGGTTGGGAAGGGGGGGAAATGCCAGTTAGAAAAGGGCCCCTGTCATCCCTAAGCCAGAAAAAAAGGACCTTGGTTTCTTTCAACCAAACCTGGGGTTTTGGTAGAAAGGGTCCAGTAAGGGTCTTCCAGGGTGATCCTATAGCTGTTTCTACTCCTCCTTGGTTTCCTCATCTGAAAAATGGGGAGATGAGGATGATTATACTTATGTGTGCTACCACAGAGCTGTTTTGAGAGGTAAAGTCTTTGTTGACCTGGAAGAGAGAGAGATTTTTTTAAAAAAAAGAGTAATTACCATTTCCCCTAGATAACATTGGGATTTTTTCCAGTTTCAGTCCTTTTCACCTCACTTTCCAGAGAGCATTATATGAATGTATACTTTCATCAGTTTCTTATAGCAGAAAGAACTCTGGCTTTGGAATCCAAGGAAGGACTTGAGTTCAAAGCTTGCCTCTATTATTAACATAAAATCCAATTTTTAACCATAAAATGAAGGGTTGTACTGGACAACTTCTGAATTTCATTCCAGCACTAGAGTTTTGACCCTATCTTGTTTTAAGCAATCAAAACTATGTTTGGCTGAAAGGAGAAGCCTTAAGGAGTTTCCTTAGGCCCTGAGAGGTTAAGGGACTTACCCAGAGTCACACAGCAAATGTCAAAGACTGGCTTTGATTCTAAATCTCCTTGACATGGAGCCTATCCCTCTATCCAAGTGCTTTAACTAGGATGAGAAAAACAGCGTTATGCCTCAATGCACCATAATTTGGAGTGTTCTGCCAGCCATACACAAAGGAATGGTTAATCCCCCAGGGTCTCAAAACCAGGTAAGTTCCATTCCCCAATATAAACAACCAAAGGGAAAAAAAAGAAAAAACAACCTTGTCCCACATTTTTTAGACATGGTTCTGTTATATTCCATCTTCATTTTAAATCTGCTTCCCTGCCTGCTTTTAACTGCACCGAACAAGCTGTGCTTTTGCTGGGCTCCCTCTACCCCAGCGTCCCATTACCCAACACCTAGCCCATGTCCTAACTTTCCCGTCTCCTCTTTGTGTGTTTTCACTCCCTTTAGATTGGATGCTTACTGAGGACAGGGGCTGGCTTCCTTTTTTATTTATTAGATCCACAATGTTTAACTCAATTTCCAGTTTAATAAATGTTTCTTGGATTGGATCCTTAAACCGCCTTTACGTTAGTAATAGATAATAGTAACTAGCCTTTCTATGACAATTTAAAGTTTACAAAGAATTTAATCCTTGTAACGCTCTTAGGAGATAAACACGATTATCAATCTATTGCATGTATGAAGACACGGAGTCTAAGAGTTAAGGAAGTTGTTCTAGGTGACACAGTAAGTGCCTGAGCGAAGTCTTTGACCTTCATTCTTTCTCATTTCAAGTGTAAGGCTCCAGCTAATATACCACCTAGCTTCCTCCAATAGTGGTAATAATGATAATAATACCAGGTTAATAATGATTACAACATCTCCTAGCTAATAGAAGTCAAAACTAATATTTGTATAATAGTTTATAGGCTGCAAAGATATAATTATATATATAATATATATTATCTAATACCGATCTTAAAAATGAGAAAACTGGCATTTAGAGAATTGAAGTCCATTAAGTTCATATCACTTTATACCTTGATGAGACCAAAGAGATCATCTAGTCCAATCATTTCTAACATATTTTTAGATTGTTTTATCTTTTGTTTTTTTAGTCATCTTTATTTCAAATATTCTGCTGACTGTTCTCCTATCCAGTAAGTTACCTCTTGTAATGAAGAATAAAAATTTAAAAAGGAGTGAAAAAGGACAAAAAAGAACCAAAAAATTAGCCACACAATAGCCAAGTCTGACAGTCCTATCTATTCCTGGTTGAAAGAAGTGCATGTTATTATCTCTTTTCAGAGACCAAGCTTGGTCACTAATTTAATAGTTCTGTGATATCCTTTTGGAGTTGATTACTATAGGGGTTTTTTTTTTTCATTTTTACTGTTATAGTCAGTTGGGCACATTGTTTTCTCCATTCTGTTTACTCTGAATCTGTTCATATAAATGTTATTATGATTCTCTGAATTCTTGACATTCACTGCTTCTAACAGAGCAATAGCACCCTATCACATGCGTGCGATACAACTTGTTTAGCTATTCTCCAATCAATGCTCATCCAAGCTTTTGTTTCCAGTTCTTTGCTACCACAAAAGTGAAGCTATGACTATTAAAAGCAGCTAGGTGGTACAGGAGACTGGACCTAGAGTTAGGAAGACCTGAGTTTGAAGTCAACCTTAGACACTTCACTTCTGTCTGCCTCAGATTCTCCTTTGGTAAAATAATAATAGCAACTATCTCATTGGATTGTTATCAGGACCATCTAAGATGATATTTATGTTAGTTATTCTTATTTTGGTAGAGATAGAAAATTTAATTTTTTATTGATCTTAATTGACATTTACCTATCCAAGTGCAACTACACCAAAAATGTATCAGTTTGCCTGGTTTTTCATAATCTTTCTTGCAGACTATTCTGATCTTCTGTCTTCTTTGCCAATTTGCTGTTGATGGAGAAACAAAACTCAAGGGTTGTTTTAGTTTGCACTTCTATTATTATTATTACTAATTTGGAGCATTCTTTCATATGGTTATTAACAGTCCACAATTCTTTGTAGAACTCTATCACAGCAAATCATTTTTATCTATAGTCTACTTTTTGGTTATCTACCAACACAAGAAACTATCTGCCATGTTGAACTTAAGTCAATGAAATCCATTGTCCCTCTCTGGTCCTCTTCTGTGACTCCAATTCTTTCCTCCTCTCTTCCCCTTCTTTTCTTTACCTCTGATGACCCATGATTAATGGGTTCCTCACCTGGGCTAATGCAGAGTGTCTCTAATCTCTGATCACGATAGGAAGACTGTGACTTCAGGCAGTCTTTCCTTCAGCCCTCCATGACTCCCTATTGGCCACATCCATACCTCTGACATCCTCCAGTCACTCAAGGTCAGTTCCAAATTGTAATAAATTCTCAATCAGGAAAACAGGTCTGTTTGGAAGGAAAATCCCATCATGGGGCCTATTCTCATTTGATCCAAAAGAAACAAAAGGGGATAATGTGGGAATCTGTTCAGTGTCTCCTGCCTGGGATTGGAAGGAGATATGTCTAATCTGGTGTATATGTATTTAAATATATAAATGACCCCCCCCAATTAAATTTGCCTACTCCCTCCTCAAAGCTTTTTATTACTTAATGTCAGATGCCTAGAATGCCTGTTTTTCAACCTCCTCTGTCTTATCTATCTTTCCTCTTTGACCCAGGTTGAGTATTTCTCCTCCATGAAGTCTTCTTGGATCATACTGGTCCTTCTTATTCTCTTTCCTTTGAACTCAAAGCATGAGAGACATGTGGTATAATCAAAAACCTACTGAGAATCATGAAACTGAGTCTGAATTCTAACTGTGTGAACTGAAGGAAATCAATTCCCCTGTGTAAATAATCTCAAGACTCCCCTTTCCAAGCCTGATATACAAAAATTATTCTCTACAGTCCCAGTAAGACCATTCAATTCTATTCATTCATTTGATAAGCCGTTATTAAGTGGATAGAGTAAAAGAGACCTTACTCCAAATTTACTAACTATACGACCCCAAGAAAGTTACTTAATCTCTGTCTGTCTCAGTTTCTTTACTTATAAAATGAGTTTTATAATGGTGCCTACCTTTCAGAGTAGTTGAATGCTTAATAAATTCTTATTTCATTCTTCCCATCCCTCATATTCTCTCTTCTCTTTGTATATTAACACAAACTATCTTCTAACTCCAGAAAGCATCCCTTCATCCCTGCCCCTCAAAGTTTTTCTCTGTCCTCAAGACTCAATTAATTTGCTACTTTCTGGAAGAACCTTGACCTGATGCCTCCAAATATTAGTGCTATTTATTTTTCATCTATTACTCTATTTATACTTATATCTTTCTAGTAGAGAGTTAGTTCCTTGACATTCTTCATATTCCTAGAACTTAATCATAAGGAATACCAGTAATTGTGAGAGGGCAACTAGGTGACACTGCAGTTAATAGAACACTGAGGCTAGAAACAACAAAATTCATTTTCCCGAGCTCACGTCTGCCTCATATACTTACCAACTGTGTGACTCTGGACAGGTCACTTCACCCTGTTTGCCTCAGTTTCCTCATCTTTAAAATGATTTGGAGAAAGAAATGGCAATATCTCCAGTATCTCTGTCAAGAAAACCCCAAATGCCATCACAAGGGGTTAGAAACAACTGAAAAACAACAAAAGTTGTATGTATCTCTGTGGAGGAAATACAATTGGTCCTCATCATTTTTTTAAAGTATTTTATTTATTTAAGCCAATGGGGTTGCCCAAGGTCACACAGCTAGGCAATTATTAAATGTCTGAGGTCACATTTGAACTCAGGTACTCCTGATTCCAGGGCTGGCACTCTATCCACTGTACCACCTAGCTGCCCTTTGTCCTCATCACCTTTAATTGATCTTTGAAGATTTAATCAATCAGTCAGACCTTATTATAAGCATTAGCTGGAATTTGTTTGGTTTGGTTTGTTTTAACTTTAAAGGATGGGATCGTCTGGTCAAAGTATTAAAGTCATGGATCACCCTAAGGTCAATGGAGAGATGGAAGTAGGCTGTAACAATTACCAATTAAGAATTGTATGGTAAAAAAATGTAAAATACGTCATTAGAGAAATGGATGGCCAGGGGAAAGCAGTGAGTTGGTCATAAACCAAGAGAGATAGAAATGGATGGTTCCTGAGTTCTACTGTTAAGAGAAGTTAAGAGAAAAGCCCCAAACAGTTTGGAATACCCAGGAAAACATGAATAAGAATGGAAAGATTAAAGTATGGATAGACTAGTATAAAAATTAACCACATCAAAAAAAATTGCAGACCCTTTATAATACTGAACTCCATAATGGAACCTTGAACACCATATATATACATATACATATATATATATATATATATATATATATATATATATAGAGAGAGAGAGAGAGAGAGAGAGAGAGAGAGAGATAAATTCCTTGAGAAATTTGATTTTTTTAATCAACTGCCAATGGGAATATGGTAAGACCAAGAAGAGATCTTAAGACATAGAATGTTAAACTCAACAACACAGGAAGCTGTTTTTAGCTAGAATGATGCTCATAATATAATAATAATAATAACAATAATAATAATAATAATAATAATGACTGTCCTTCATTCTCAAAGAAGATCATGACATCAGGGAAGTGATGCTGTGCCAAGTCCGCAGCCTCACTTTGTCCCCCAGAGTCATCTGGGTGAAGTGGCCAGATAGGAATTAGGATGACTGGCAATGATTCTAGATGCCAGGCAATCAGGGTTAAGTGACTTGCCCAAGGTCACACAGCTAATAAATGCCTTAGGCTGAATTTGAACTCCCATCTTCCTGACTCTAAGGCTAGTGCTCTAATCCACTGCACCATGTAGCTGACCTATGCATAATATAAGAACCTGAAGGAATCTTGGAGATGAGATCTAGAATCTAAATTATCCAACTCTAAGGCCATCTTGCAAATCCATTTCAGGAAGCCTATTCTCTGCTAAAAGATGAGAAACCTGATGTAATTAAGCACAGCATCCTCAGGTTCTCTTAATTAGCCCTCTAAACTAATGAAACATCTCTCCTCTGATCATAACAGAAGGCCTCCCGGCTGTAGCCTGTGCAGGACATAGCTCTGGAGCCCAGCCTCTCTGCAACCCAATTAATTGTTTACCATCATGATGACTTGTGATCACCCATAAAGTCTTATGCACATATGCTCCAAACCATTCATCTTTATTGCTCAAATGGCTTCATGCTGAGAGTTGTGGTATCACCTTTGAGTTGGGGATGAGTTGTTTCTAAACATGATCTCAGGAAGCAGGATGTATGACCAGACAGACTGGGGCATAAATGGGAACCCCAGGCTAAGAAGCAACCACAGTTTGGCTGAGGCCACTATTCCAGTAAAGAAACAATCTGAGCAGTCATTCCATTGCAAGTATGAAGAGAGGCACAATAAGAATCAGAAATGTCAAAATTGGGAGACTCTTTAGAACAAGGAACATTGAAATTGGGAAAGGCCTTAGAACAGGGAATGCCAGAGCTGGGAGGTTTTTCAAAATAGGAATATTCAAATATGACATTTTCCCTAAGGGTATGGAATGAAAAAATCTCAAAGGTAATTTTGAGAAACTGATTCATTTGACATAGTAAAGTAAGTTGTCTCAGGAAACCAATGTTTTCGTCCTTTCTCAAAAAAGACCATGGCATCGGGAGAAGTGATGCCATGACAAGCACCAGGACAATATAACTTTTATTTGAGGGGGATGGGGCTGTGCTAAAGTCATCAGCTTCACTTTCTCCTCCAGAGCCATCTGGAGTAGGCAGATAAAGATCAGGATGACTGGAGAGGGCCCTGGATGCCAGGCAATTGGGGTTTAACTGACTTGTCCAAAGTAACACAGCTAGTAAATGACAGATGTCTGAGGCTAGATTTGAACCTTTGTCCTCCTGACTCCAAGGTCAGTACTCGATCCACTGCACCATCTAGCTTCCAGGACACCAAGTGAATCAATGGCAGAAACAGACCATGAGCCCAGGTCTCCTGACTTCAAAGCAAGCACGATGACATGCATACCTGGGTTCTGGATAGTGTGGATGATGCTCTTGAGATTTCCCAGTCACCAATGGAGTAAAATAAGGATGTGTCCTTGCTCCCATACTTTTTAGTATGATGTTTTCAGTCAATATTATCAAATACTTTCACTGAGGTTAAACACGGCATCAAGGTCAGCTACTGATAAGGTCTTCACATTCTTCGACTTGAAAAGGCTTCAAGCCAAAATCAAAGTGGTGGGAGGGTTGGTACATGATCTTCTGTTGGCAGATGATTGTGCACTCACTGCAGTCTCTGAACCTAAGATGCAACAAAGTATGGATCAATTCTCTGCTACTAATTTTGTTCTAACAATTAAAACCAAGAAAACCCAGATGCTCCATTAGCCAGCTCTACCCTATCTACATGTGGAAGCATCAATTACAGCAAATGGAGAAGTTTTGAGTACTGTAGACAGGTTCACTTCACTTGGCAGTGTCCTTTCCAAGGAGGTTCACATTGACAATGAGGCTGACATTTGCATTGCCAGAGCTAGCTCAGTATTTGGGACTCCAAAAGAAAGTGTGGGAGAGAAGAGGTATTAGACTGACACCAAACTGAAGGTCTACAAAGTCGTTGTGCTGACCTCATTGCTATATGATTGTGAAACCATACAGTGTACCAGTACCGTGTCAGGAAACTGAATTGATTCCATTTAAATTGTCTTAGGAAGATTCTGAAGATCACCTGGCAAGAGAAGATACAAGACCCCGAGGTCCTTTCTCAAGCTAAACTGCCTGGCATTCCAACATTACAACAGAGAGTGCAACTGCAATAGATTGGACATGTTATTAAAATCCCAGGCATATTCTTGCCAAAAGAACCCAAAACTATTTTATGGAGAACTCACACAGGGCAAGCACTCCCAAAGGGGGTCAGAAGGAGTAATACAAGGACACCCTGAAGGTCTCACTGAAGAACTTTAGAATTGATTGCTCTGCATGGGAGACATTGGCACAGGACCACCCAGCATGGCATGTCTCATTAGTGAGGGGCAGCACTATATGAGGAAAGCAGAATTGAAGCAGCTCAAGGGAAATGTGACATCTGTGAGTTTAGAGTATCCACCTCAGGTGTTCACATGGACTATTTGTGCCCAACCTGTGGCAGAGCATTCTGGGCTCTATTGGCCTGATCAGTCATGGTAGGACACACTATAATTTGTCTCAAACATGGTAATGTCATTTTTATCTTTTTTGATAATGAAGAATGGGAACCAACCAACCTGGAAGTGACCAGAGTGACGGAGATGTGCCAAGATTCTGAGGAGCTTTTGGGGAAAAGTCAGAGAAGGTCCTTAACACTAGAACATGAAATTAGGGAAAGAACTAAACTTTTTCATGATCCTTTCCTATCTCATTGGATCTTAACTGGACTCTTTTGACCATGATCTGTAAACTTTTCTGCCAATTAATCAATATTTGCCAGAGGCACAAAGAGTTAAAGGACAACCTCAGGGTCACATAGTCAATAAATTTCAGAACCAGAACTTGAGTGAATATCATCCAGATACCAAGGTCGACAACACAAGTGTCTTTAGGAAATAGCACTTTTCGTGAAAACAAAATAATGATCAACAGTTGAGAAAGGACTGAATAAATTGTTTCCACTAATTTAATGAAATATTACATGGTATGAGAAATAATGAAAATAAAGGATTCAGAGAAGCATGGGAAGAATATGGTGAATTGATGCAAAGTCAAAAGATGTGAAAAACCAACAAAAACAGTGAGTAAGATAAAAATCAGATAATGTTATAGGAATTTCCAGATAAAAAAATACTCTTTCAATAGAGGCCAGTACCTTCTCTACTTCTTGGAGTCCTAGAGAGTTCTTGGGGACACTGGGAACTTAACTGACTTGTCCAAGGTTACATAATCAGTTTGCATCAGAAGTGAGAATTAAAAGCCTACAAAGGAAGCTATGCACAAAACAACAGCTGACCCCAACAATTCAAAAAGAAAGAACCTAAAGAAATGAAACTTAATGACACACAATCATGTTTCCAGTTAAAGAACAACTATTTGTTTCTGGCACGACAAAAGAAACACAGTACAAGCAACTCAAGTAGATCTTGACAAATATTTAAAGGATGAAATAGTAACATTTAACATCTTTTCTTGATCTCCTAGAAGGCTAACATTTAAAACACTGGAACTTGAAGTATTTTGCTGAAGGGCTCTTTTGTTTGCTCCATAATTCTGTCTTTTCAGGCAACTTACTAGATGGTCTTATATTTGATCAGAAAGGCATCTTTCAACTCCAGTACCAACCTAGCAACGGTCGACTTCTCTTCCAAGAAGTCACTGTGGAATCACCTCCACCAATACCTATATCCATGAACTCCTGACCTCCTAAATTCATGACTTTGGTCTCAAGGATAAAAACATCCCTGCTGACATCTCTGTTCCATCAGAAAGAAATTCGAAAAAAGAAAGGCATCTATCTAGTAATTTGGAATCTAGTCTCAAGTTTTCTAGATAAGTTTGTGGGGGGTTTTTTAATTATTTTTTTCTAATTACATGCAAATGTAGTTTTCATCATTCGTCCATTTGCAAGTTTTTGAGTTCCCCATCTTTCTACCATCTTCCCTTCCCACCCCTCATCCCCATGGCAGTAAAGAATCTGATAAAAGTTGTACATGCACATTTGTATTTAACATATTTTCATATTAGTTGTGTTGTAAAAGGGGAATTAGAACTGAAGAGGGCAAAACCATGAGAAAGAAAGAAAAATACATAAAAGAAGTTTTAAAAGTGAACCAGGTTTACTCTTCTCTGCATTCAGAATCCATAGCATTTCCCCCCTGGATGTGGATGGCATTGTCCAAAATAGATCTCTCAGGATTGTTCCTGATCACTGGACAAAACACTGGACAAGTGGTCTCAATACCATATTGAAAGCAATGCCCACCATTTTAAGTGTGAGGTAAAATAAGAGCTATCCCCTACCCATATCCTGATGAAAGTCTGAAGGAGAAGCTATAAGAGTTCTGACATATTGGACACAAGGGGAGAGAGGAATTTGTATCATATAATGTCTAAAAGGTTTGACCTTGAAGAGGAGTTAAGAAATTATTGGCAGAGCTGGGAGACTATAGAAAATGGCATATAGTATATTGTCAGACCCAGGTGATAAATTGGTTGGTTTTGATGAACTGCTCCCCCCCTTTTTTCTTTTCTATTTCTTTATCTGTGTGTGTGTGTGTGTGTGTGTGTGTGTGTGTGTGTGCAAGAATGCAAAGGATGACTCAGTGGGTAGAGGAAAGTGGAACGATATATTTGGTTTGGACAAAACTTTTTCAATTTTTATTTAATCATAGGTTCATTTGATCATTTATGATCTTCTCTCGCCAATATCAGGTCATGAACTCTTCTATTTATAATTGTGAAGTGTTTTCTGCCTTATTCCTCTAATTATCAGGCTATATTTGGAAATGAAGATGAAATAAAAAGAAATAAATAGCATCACACATTTTCATATACAACAATTGATGGGTAAAAAGGGAAGAAGATATAAAGTTAAGGCTAAAAGGGATCTTTGAACATCCAAAGAGGCCTCAGAAAATGATTGTGTTCAACTTTCTGATCTGATAGAGGAGACCAATAACTGAATCCCACAGAGGACCCTTGCCTAAGATCACATGGTGATTTGGGAACCAACTGTCAGAGCCAGGAGTAGAACCCATATTTTGTTACTCCTGGGTTTTTCCTCAGCTATCTTAAACACCCAGCAACATCTCAGTCTTCATGTATAAACATATCCTTGGGGTCCCAGGTCTGAAGCTGAGCCAAATTGACAATTGGAGGGGAAAACCTGGGCTCCCACCCAGCTGCTGCCTCTCCTCCCCTCCAGATCCCCACCCTCTCAGCAGAGGGCCAAGTCCAAGTCAAGGCTGGAGCCTGAGAGACCTCCCAGACTATGGGCCACAGCTGCCTCCCCTGCCCAGGGCCCCAGTTCTAATTGCAAAGCCAGGATGAAACTGCTGAGGCCAACTGAAGCCAAATGATTCCAAGGTGAGACACCCGCCAGGAACCAAAGCAAAAGCCTAGAGCTGGCAGGCCCCTCACTCCAGCCCCTCTCGTTAGTCTCTGTTAATGCCCTTCTCGCTTAGGCCTGGCATTAAATCTCAGGGCCCCATGCCAGGTTGTAATCACCTCCATCCTCTTAATGGTTGAGCCACTTGGACCACAGCCACCCACTGAGTGATACCAGCTTAGGGGGGACATTCTCTTCCCCAACTAACTTCTCTTTCTGTGAAGCCTCAAAACTTATATGCCAGTCCAACCAAGAGAGTGATGCAAGAGTAATTGATAAGGATGATAATTACAGCAATGATGCTGATGATAATAATAATAATATTGATGATGATGTTTCTAGTATTTCTATAGTGTTTTAAGAGTTTTGCAAAGAGTTTTGCGATCATTCTCTTTGCAGAAGAGACGGAGACTCAGAGGTAATAATCATGGCCTTACACGTTCACAGATATTTTAAGTAGAAAAGTATGCCTCTAGTCAACAAACATTTATTAAGCATCCACTGTTTACCAGACACAGTGCTAAGTACCGGGGATATACAGAAAGCTAAAAGAGAATTCCTGACTTCAAGGAGTTCATAGTTGAAAGAGAGAAGACACATACAAATAAGTAGGTACATATAAGATGGCAGCTGGATGGTAAATAGATCACAGGGTCTGGAGTTCAAATTCAACTGCCTGACCTTGGGCAAGTCACTTCACCCTGTCTGCCTCAGTTTCTCTCTCTTTGTCTCTGACTCTGTCTGTCCTCATTTCTCTGTCTCTGTCTCTCTCTCTCTCTCTCTCTCTCTCTCTCTCTCTCTCTCTCTCATTATAGGCCAAGCCTATAATGTGATTTCATTGATATAATGAACATTCCAATGAAGAAATTTCTACTAGACTGACATATAGAAAAAAGTCAATAGATAGATAAATGGATATCATAGTATGATATCAAAGCAAAGCATGGAACTTTGCCCAGGAGTGCCAGGATATCTTGGAGGAGCATTCTTATTGTCCCTTTTCCTGAGGAACAGGAGAAAGGACAAATCTAATGTTCCCCAGGGTGGGTGTGTTGTTCTACCCACACTTATCATAGATCTAGCTGCATATCCAGTCCTCATCTCTCTTCCAATCTCCACTCCTATGTTGCCTGCTGCTTGCTGGACAGCTCCACCTAGATATCCAGTTAATTCTCATACTTAATATGTCCCCAAAAGAATTCATTATTTCCCCCTAAATACCTGTTTGTGTTGAGGACACCATCACCTTTCCAATCACCTGGGTTCATTAGGTCTATGTCAACCCTGTCTTGATTGTCTTCCTCACAACTCACCTATATCCAGTTAGTGCCTTTCCATTCTCCACTCCCATGTTTCCTTCTCACAGCCACAATGCTGATACAAATCCCCATCACTGCCAGCCTAGCCTAGTGCTGCCCATCCTATTTCTGCTCTCCCAGTTTCAACCCATTCACCAAAGGCTACTAATCTTTCCATGCCACATCCCTGACAATGTCATCCTTCTGCTGTGGCTCCCTAGCACTTCTAAGATAACATAGGTTCTCACCCTGGCATTTAAGGACCCCACTGTCTGATCTTTTCCATCTTTCCAGGATTATGTCACCTTTCTTTCTGTCATGCAATCTAGCTGAAGTTAAAATGGCCTAGCAGCTGTTCTTTGGACATCACATTTCATCTTACACAGATTGTCCTCCATAGATACCATGCATTTTTTCCTCAATTACAACTCTTACAGATTTTTGTTCAAAACTCAGTTCAGATACCCCCTCTTCCATGTTTGTGTATATGTGTATATATATATATATATATATATATATTTACGCTTACATTTCTGTAATCCAGTTACTTACAGAGAGAGGTATAATTCTTTCCCTTCCCCCCTTCCTTTAGAAAAAAAGTAAACACTGTAAGGCCAACAACTGTTCCTCTTTGGGGTCCTCCAGTGCCCAGCACAACGTTCTGCATATAATAGGTACCTAATAAATGCTTGCTGAAGAAATACAAAACAGTTACTTAGCACCTACTATAGATACAAAGGAGAAAAGGACAAAAAGAACCCTCCAAGAGCTCTGCTGTCCCATGTTGAAGATGTAAAAAAATGTCATCTAGAAAATGAACAATCAGGAAAGGAAACAGACCAGTTATGTGTCAAGAACTGCATAGGCATCTAGATGGCAAAGTGGGTAGAGTCCTGGCCCTGAAGTCAGGAGGATCTGAGTCTAAATATGCCCTCCAACATTTACTAATTGTGTAATCTTGGGTAAGTCACTTTATCCTGATTGTCTCATATACAGGGTTATCTCCAATTTTCCTGATTCATCTCTGGCCACTGGACCCAGATAACTCTGGAGGAGAAAGTGAGGCTGATGACTTAGTGCAGTCCCTCTCCCCTCATTGAAATCCACATTATGTGCTTGTCATGGCATCGCCTCCATGATGTCAGGATCCTCTTCAAGAAAAAAAGGGCAACCTCAGCAGCAGCAGAAGCTAGAGTTGTATAGACAAGGAAGTGAAAGATGATTAAGAGGAGAGAATGAGCTCTAATGATTGGGGGAATGGGGAAGGCTTATTGAAGGAGGTGACCCCCAAGTTGAGCCTTGGAGAAAACTGATTCCAAGAGGTAGAAGTGAGGAGGAGGTGTGTCCTAGTCATGGAGACAGAAGAAAGAAGAGGGAGTTGAGAATGCAATTGAATTTTAAACCTCTCCAACTCTAATCTGATGATGCTGAGAAGGTCTTTAAGGCTTCCTAGAATAACATGACCCACTCTACCATTTATTAATCATATAACCTGGGGTCAATTGCTTCCCCTTGATAAGGTTATTAATTCAACCCTAAACTGGACATCACTTAACAGGGTTATTGTGGGCAAAAGTTCTTATAGAACCATAGGAACAGAATAAGAGATATAATAAGATATAATAAGCAACAGACCAGAAGAAGCAAAAGCAGTAGCCAAAAAAGAATAGATGATAGTGGGGTGGAAGTCATAGAAGCATCAGTAGTAGTATCAGCAGCAGCAATAGGAGTAGTAGGAGTAGTAGTAGCAGCAGTAGTAGTAGCAGTAGTAGTAGTAGTAGTAGTAGTAGTATAGTAGTAATACATAATCTGAATTTCAACGGTTATAACCTGAGAAAGAATGAGAGGTACAGATTCCAGAGAATCTTGGGAGAATGCAGGAACTTAAATGAACTTTCTAACCTTCTGTGATTATTTAAAATGATATTTACTAATTTGTTGATAACACAGAATCAAATTGTGTCATTTGATAAATATTATTAGAAATTGTCCCAAATAGTTCATATATATATATATATATATATACATATATATATATATATATATATATATATGTCTAATTAAGGGAGAAAGAGGATGAGAATAGAAAAGAGAGAGGTGTTGTGGACACACTATGGACAAGCGAATGGAGTAGTACCAAATTTAGAGTTATAGATATTAGATTTTTAGAGCTAGAAGAGATTTTATCAGCCACCTTCTTCAGATTCTTTATTTAGCAGAAGCATGGTACAGGCATCAAATTAGATGGCCTTAAAGTGCTATATGAATTATATAGCATTGGCTAGATATCATCACCACCATCACCATCATCACCAAAACTACTACTACTACTACTACTACTACTACTACTACTACTACTACTACTACTACTACTACTACCACTACAGTTGAAAGAGCTCTGGAATTCCAGTTAGAGGACACAGGTTTAAAACCTAGTATTTCCACTTACTAGTCTTGACCTCAAGGAAATCACTTCAATGAGACATACTCTGAAGGATTCATTGTGCCTGTCTGTTCTTATTGGAAAACTTTTTTTTTTTTTAACAAAAGAAACTTCTACTGATGGCAGAAGGTTACTGGGGAAGGACAGTGATATATGGGCATTTTAAGAAGCTTCCAAAAACCCTTAAGTCAAAGCTTCTATCCAGGATAGAGTCAAATTTAGCAGGCTATGTTCTCTGACTGAAGGGTTCTACACATCGTCTGATGCTGAATACAGTATTTTATGTGGCAAAAGGCCTAGTGCTTATTCCATTTATAAGGTTTCTCTCCTGCATGAATTCTTTGCCAGTGAATAAGCCATGTGTCTAGTCTCATTGATAAAATGAAAGGGATGGACTAGATGACCCTAAAGGTCCTTTCTTTGTCTATATTTGTACTTGATGTCAGGAAAGACTTTCTAACCACTGCATGATTAGAAATGAAAATTTTTCTAACCAAAAGATAAATGGCCTGCCTCAGTAGGTGATGTTTTTCTCCTCCTTGTTCTTTCATCAGAATCTGGATGGACACTTTGTCAGCTATGGTGGGTGGGGTAGTCTTCGTCAAGGATGAGTTACACTTAGAGGGACACTCAGGTCTCTTCCAACTCTGAAATTCTGTGACTCTATCATTCTATAATTACTATAGAGGCCAAAAAAAGCCTAATCCTAAAGCCTGTTCCTTTCACTCTATGGGCTTTGAAAATGTATTTTATCCCTCTAGACTCTATTTGATTTCTTGATATTTTGACAATGTTGGACTCTAAAAGCCCATTCTGTTCTAAATCCTGTGATCTTAATGGGTTCCCAAATGGAGATATTCACCCTTGTAACATTTGGATCACAGAGCCATAGTGAGTACCAAATGGGAAAATGGCTATGAATACTTTGAGCAAGATGGTCTCTGTGGTGAATGTAATGGACAAAGATAATCTCTCCCATCAGATTCCCTTAGTGCCTTATCCTATTTAATATTCAGCCTTCTCCTTCTGCAAACCCCTCATGGACAATGTACCCAATGCAACAAAGACTTTCCTTCATTTTTTCAGCAGAGAGACAGCAGAGTGTAGTGAAAAATAGTCCTTAATTTGGGGTCAAAGGATCTGTGTAACTCTGGCCTGAGTTTTGTATTTTGTAAAATGAAAGCATCAAACTAAGATGACCTCTAAGTGTAGACCCAAGATCTCATGAACATTCTCAAAGCATATCTTCCAATCATTGACAGTTCTTCTGCTATCCATAATCCTCAACATGGCTACTTCTTTTCTAAGTAAACATTTCCTGGATGATCAGTCTTGTACCTTTAGCATCAGTTTCACATTGTTTCTATATCATAGTCTCCCCTGTCCATGGACATCATCTATATAATTCTTTAAGGTTTGCTAAGCACTTTTCAAATATTATTTCATTGGATCCTCACAACATCCCTAAGGTGTAGATGCTAATATTATTCCATTTTGATCATTGAGGAAACTGAATCAGGCAGAGATTTAAGTGGATTGCCCAGGATTATACAACTAGGAAGTATCTAAGGTAGGATTTGAACTCAGCTCTTCCTGATGCCAAGTCCAGAACTCTCTCCAATGTACCATGCACCTACCCATCCCCATAGAAAGCTAACTGATATATCAGAGACTTCTGTTCAGTTCTTTTTCACTTATTGTGAATTCTTAAAATAGCAACTCTAACCAGCTCACTTCCTGTTTTTGTCTATATGTCATTGCTGGAGTCATTTATTGTAGATGCGATGCTGAATTTAGAGCCAGGAAGACCTAGTTTAGATTCTGCTCTGAACACATACTAACTGTGTGACCTTGGGTAAGTTGTTTAACCTGACCGTACCTTTATTGCCTCATCTGAGAAATGGAATATTAAATAATGCTTTCCTTGCCTTTTCAAGGGTCATTTATGTGGCCAAGCCTGGAATCAGGAAGACTCATCTTCCTAAATTCAAGTCCAACTTCAGACACTTACTAGTTGTGTGACCCTAGACAAGTCATTTGCCTCAGTTTCCTCATTAGTCAGATGAGTTGAAGAAGGAAATGGAAAACAACACCCATGTGCCAAGAAAACTAAAATGGGGTCAAAGAGGGTTGAACATGACTGAAATTTATTATAAGGATAAAATGAAAAAAATGTTTGCAAAGCTTAAAACACTGCACAAATATTATCTATTATTTTTAATGGAAAGATTTGCATTTCTGGACACAGCTTCCTCACATCAGAGATTTTGTGCAGGAACGAAACCTTATAAATGAAATAAGTGCTAGGCTTTCTGCCACGTAAAACACTATATTCAGCATCAGACGATGTGCGGAACCCTTCAGTCAAAGATCACAGACTGCTAAACTTGACTCCAAACTGGATAGAAGTTTTGACTTAAGTGCTTTTTGAAGTTTCTTTAAATGCCCATATATCACTGTCTTTCCCTAATAGCCTTCTGCCACCAGTAGAGTTTCTTTTGTAGAAAAAAAACAGAAAAAAGACTTTCCAATAATAATAGACAGGCACAATGAACAAATGTGTAAGTATATGACCAATTCCACACCACACCTGTAGTGGGTAAACTGGACATTTCAAAAATTTTAGTACAGATTTAAAAAAAAATATATTTTACTTTTAATTATAATTTTTGTTGTTTTTTATTTTTGAGTTTCAAATTTTTCCCTCCTTTTCCTCCTCATTTAGATGACCATCAATTTGATATACATCAATGCAAAATATATTTTAATAATATGCATACTGTGAATGGAAGCACAAACAAAAAGGCCCCAAACAAATAAATGAGAAATAAAATTTTTTAAAAATTATGTTTCAATATGCATTCATATTCCCTCAATTCTTTCTCTGAAAGTAGATAGCATTTTTCATCACAAGTCCTTGATATTGTCTTTGATCACTGAGAATCAGCAACTTTCTTTTCTTAATTCACAGTTGATTATCAGCACAATTTTGTTGTTACTGTGTAAAGTGTTTTTCAGGTACTGTTCAATTCATTTTGCATCAATTCATATTAGTCTTCCTAGGTTTTTTGAAATCACCAGGTTCATCATTTCTTGTAGTACAATAGTATTCCCTCACAATCATATACCATAATTTTTCATTCATTCCCTAATTGATGAGCAATTTCAAATTTTTTGCTCCCACAAAAAGAACAGCTGTAAATATATTTCTACAAATGGGTCCTTTCCTTTTTTTCTTTGAGCTCTTTGAGATACAGACCTAGTAGTGGTATTTCTGGGTTGAATTTTATAGCCTCTGTCACAGCTATAGGCCTTTGAGCATAGTTCCAAGTTGCTTTCCAGAATGATTGGATCAGTTTATAACTCACCACATTACAATGTTCCAATTTTCTGACACTTCCTCCAACATTTGTCATTTGTTTCTGTTTTAATTTTCATTTCATTTCAATCAATAGGAGTCTAAAATATGTTTTCACATGACAATAGATAACTAATTTCTTCATCAGAAAACTGCCTATTCAGATTCTTTGATGATTTATCAATTGAGAAATGATTTGTATTCTTAAAAATTTGACTCAATTGTCTATGTATTTGAGAAATAAGTCATTTGTCAGAAAAACTAGCTGCAAAACTTTTGTCCCAGTTTTCTCCATTTCTTCTTATCTTGGCTGCATTGGTTTTGTTTGAGCAAAACCTTTTTAATTTAATGTAATTTGAAATCTATACCATTTGAGATGTGTGTGTGTGTGTATCTTTTAGCAAAAGAAATTTAGTTTTCCTGATTATTAATTAGATCTATTTTTGCTTTTCCTTTGTCTGAGAAAATGATTGCTACTCCTGCGTTTTTTTTACTTCAACTGAAGCATAAAAGATTCTGCTGCAGCCCTTTACATTTACTCTGCTTCAAGTGCATTTCTTATAAAAAAACATATTGTAGGATTCTGATTTTTAATCCACTCTTTATCCAATTCTGTTTTATAAATGAGTTGATACTATTCATACTCACCATTATGATTAGTAACTGTGTGTTTCCCTCCACCCTCCTTTCCCATTTTGTTTATGTCTCTCTCCTTTCACCCTGTCCCTCCACAAGTGTTTTTATCTGATGACTACATCTCCCAATCTACCCTCTCTTCTATCAAAATGCTTCTTCTCTTAATTCCTTGCCTTCCTGTTTCTCTTTAGAATAATATAGATTTTTATACACAAATAAATGTGTTTTAGTCCCTTTTTGATCAGTTCCAATGAAAATAAATTTCAAGCATTGCCCCATATTTTCCTATATTGTAAAAGCTCTTTCATGTTTCTTTTATGTGAGATAATTTACTCCACTGTACCACTCCTTTCCCCCTTCTAGTGCATCCCTCTTTCTCACACTTTATTTTTATTTGTTGTTTAATATCAGCCTATTATAATCAATTCACTTATGTTCTGTGTCTTTGTATATTCCTTTTAATGGCCCTAATAATGATAAAATTCCTAGGAGTTACAAGTATCATTTTCCCATGAAAGAATATAAACAGTTTAAAATTACTGAATCCTTTATGATTTCTCTTTCCTATTTACCTTTTTATGCTCCCCTCCAGAGCATACCTGGAAGAAAAATATCATCTCCTTTTACCTGAAAGTCAAATTTTCTTTTTAGCTCTGATCTTTTCATCAGGATGGCTTGAAAGACCTCTATTTCATTAAATATCCATCTTCCTCTAAGTATTATATGCAGTTTTTGTACTTGTAATCCTAGCTCCTTTGCTGATCCCAAGCCCTTCAATCCTTTATTGTAGAAGCTGCTAAATCTTGTGTCATCCTGACTATGAAATCAAGATATTTGAATTGTTTCTTTCTAACTTCTTGCAAGATTTTCTCTTTAATCTAGAAGTTCTGAAATTTGGCTACAATACTCCTTGAAGTTTTCATTTGGGCATGTTTGTGGGGGGGCAATTGGTGTATTTATTAAAAAATTTCTATTTTTGATCTCTGGTTCAAGGTTATCAGGGCAGTTTTCCTTGACAATTTCTTGAAATATAATACCTAAGTTCTTTTTCTTCAGGTAGTCCAATAATTCTTATATTTTCCAGGTTCATTATTTTTCTAATGAGATAATTCACATTTTCCTCTATTTTTTTCATTCTTTTGATTTTGGTTAACCTGATGTCCCATGGAATCATTAAATTCTGCTTGCCCAATTATTAAGGACTTATTTTCTTCATTGAGCTGTACCTCCTTTTCTACTTGTCCATTTCTATTTTTTAAGTTCTTTTCCTCAGTGAATCTTGGTGCATTTTTTTATTCCAATTGATCAATTTTACTTTATAAAAAGTTCTCAAATTAGTTTTTGTGTTTCTTTGACCATTTAACCCATGCTGTTTTTAAGGTATATTTTCTTCAGTATTTTTTTGCCTCCTTTTTTTTCTATCTCCCTTAACCTGATTTTTTTAATTAATTTTTTTAGCTTTTTTAGAAATTTTGGGGCTTGAGACAAATTCACATTTATCCTTAAGACTTTGGATATAATTAGTTTGAAATTTTTGTCTTCTGAAATTTTATTTTCATCCTCTGTTCTAAGGCCCCTCCCAACTGTCACCATAGTACTTTCTGTGTTCAGCTCTTTATTTTGTGCCTATTTCTTGTCTTTTAACTTTATGTTGAAGTAGGGCTCTCCTTCTGAAGTTGTGGGGGAACCATCCCAAAGTTTAGGTTTTTCATTCTGCTGTTTCCAGAGCGAGTGCTGGAAGTCTTACAGTTTTCTTTTCTTCAAATGTGATATGATCTAAAGTAAGGAGTGTTCTCCTGGTAAGTCAGAGATCATATTAACTTTTTTGTCCTGAAACTGTGACCAGGGTTGCCATCCCTGTTCATGGTCCTCCTAACCATGAAACTGAGACCTGGAACCACAGGCAGACAATGCCAGCAAAGAGTCCCCTGAAATGGACTTCTGACCAGTTGCTCAACCTCCTTACTTTCTATGGACTGAGAGTCCCTGAAGTCATCAGGGTGATTCAGTCACCCTCTTATCAAGTCTGGACTATACCCCAGTCTTATCCCAGTGAGATAGACCTTTCCTACCGACTTTCTAAGTTGTCCTAGGCTGAAAAATTGTTTCATCTTGTCTTTTAGTTGGTTTTTGCCATTTTAGAATTTGTTTTGAGACATTATTTTAATGGGGGGTTTTTGGCAGAGGAAAGAGTGCAGGCACAATCCCTGCCTTTATGCTGCTATCTTGGTTCCACCTCTCTTAATGCAGGTTGATGTTCTTCTAGCTCTAAAGCTGTGATCCTCAATCCTCACTAGCAATATCTTTCAACTATCTTGAACCCACTCCACATCTTCCTTACCCTTTGTATTCTCCGCCTACCCCATTGCAATGGTAGGTCTTTGAAGACAAGGATTCCTTTTGGGCTTTGAATTTATGTTCCCTACCCTTAACATACTATTTGACACATAGTAAGGCACTTAATATTTTTTAATCCATTAATTTTTCCATTTGTTCATGTGAGTGGATTGAACTATCCGTTGACATCTCAGACATCCTTTGGGTAGACCCTCAAAGGTTCCAGGGGGTAGTGATGTCTCATCTCCCCTGGAGATGTGTTCAGGCTGAGGAGGGTCCAAGGGAGTAATTGAATAATCCAGTACAATCCTCAATGGCCATAGAGGAGGAGCCTGAAGTCAAATTTATTTCTGTCAACTGGTGGTCTATTTCTCTGATACCATTTCCTTGTATACAGATAAGGAGTTATCTTAAATGACCATGTCTTTTTCAATTTGTACTTAACAGTCAATCCTATTTTCCTCATACGATGCTATCTCAGTGGGATGAAAAATGCATTACAATAATCCCTGAGGATCTTCATATATCAATATCAAATGGTCGGGAATTGACCTGTTTAAAAAAAAGCCTCTCCAACACACCAGCACCCCCAGAAGAAAAGGAGTGGAATCTGTCGTTCAGGAGGTGCTCCAGATACAGACGGTTGTCCTCTGAGACAAGGTGGCCTGTCCCCTTTGGGCAAACTCAGATTTACTAGTTATAGCACAAAGAGCACCCACAAAGGTGGCAGATTATAGAGGTGAGGACACTAGAGGAAATATTTGAATATCAGGGGAGAATGTCATCAAAGTCACCAATATGATCTTTTCCAGGTCAAGTATCCTTCTCTCTAAGGTCTTTCATAGCTCTGAAATTTTCTTTTTTAAGACCCCCCCCAGCTTTGACATTCCCTGTTCTCAGACCTCTCCCAGTTCTTATATTCTCTGTTTTAAGACCTCTTCCTACCATCCCCTGTTCTAAGCCCCCCCATCTCTGATATTACCTGTTCTAGGGGTCCTCCAGTCCTGACATTTTCTATTCTAAAGCCCCTCCCAATTCCGACATTTCCTCTTCTACGATGTCTTTCAGCTGTGACATTTTTCTGGTCTGGTCTAAGATTACTATCTGCTATAGTAACATAGGTTTTATTATATTCTAATGACCTTTCTTCATAGAGGAAATTTTTCAATTCTATTTAAGGACATTCCTGACTCTAGTGGCCCTCCAAAATGAGAATGGATTCCATATGTATTAATAGGGATATGCTGAGAAGATTCCTTATCAGGTACAGATTCAACCCAAGCCCCTCTGAAGCCCTTCCCAATTCTGAGATTATGAAATTCTATGGTTCTTTTCCCCACTAAGCCCCTCTGAAATGACCTCTGGGAAGAGAATCTATAGAAGAACTATCCCTAAAATGGTCTAGAAGGATATAGTGGGCCACCAAGAGGTTCTAGGCTATGCTGCATCACTGTTACTCTGTGTAACCCCTTGGTAGGTCATTTCATCTCTTTATCTCAGTTTACTCCTCCCTTTTAAAAAGGGCAGAATTATTCCTTGCCATAATTATCCCATAATAATCCCATCCCTCCATTTCCTGGAGAAGTTATAATGCCTGTCAAGGGCTGGTCAAGGAGAAGGTCTGACAACAGTGTGGAATAGGCTTGAAATAAGAAAAGGATCTTTTCATAGTTGTGAAAACTGAGGTCCAGAGAGAACAAGGTTTTGCCCTAAGATCTCCCAGCAAGATTATTTCAGAATCAAGACTATAATTAGGCTCTCATATTCTATCCCAAATGTAACCCCAAAACATTCATCAATAGGAAAGGAGCAGCTTTGCCTATCTGTTAACTGCTTTGGGAAAGCTGATTGTTTTCAACACACCCCACCCCTGTTCCTTGTTCTACACTCCAATTGGGCTCCTGGGGGAGGAGTTTCCTCTTCTCTGGTCTCTGAGCCAGGGAGTCCTTGGTATGGTCCATCACCAGGTGTTGGCTTCTTTCCCTGGACCCAGGCCTGAGAATGATGTCATAAGAAGAGGGGCCTAAATTACATCACCTGCAGGCCCTGTGGACCTGGGTTGAGGATCCCCCATATGGATGGCCCTTTGCCATCTGACCATCTGAAAGAGATGCTGGGTGGGGGTAGGGAGAAGATTGGTGGGGAGAATAGGGTTTGGATTTGTCTTTGTTAAGCTTTGGGGATGCTCCAGGCTCCTTTCATTTCTCCCTTTCTAACTTGTACCTTTTTCATTCAGAAACTCAAAGTCCCCAAGAGAACATTAACAACAATCGATAAATGTTATGTACTCACTATAGGTACTGTACTTAGTGTAAAGAATATAAATGAAGGCAAAAGCTGGCCCTGGCCTCAAAGAGGTCATGGCCTAATGAGGAAGACAACTTTCCAACAGCAAGGTGCAAGCAAGATCTCCAAAGGGAATAAATTGGTAGTAGTTTCAGAGAAAAGGCACTAAAATTACAGAGGACTGAGGAAATCTTTTTTTTTATTAAATGTGTTTATTTATCTATTTTGAATTTTACAATTTTTCCTCTAATCTCACTTCCCTCCCCCTACTCCCCACAGAAGGCAGTCAGTTAGTCTTAGCATTGTTTCCATGATATATATTAATCTAAGTTGAATGTGATGAGAGATTACAAAATTACATAAGATAACTTTATTTTTAAATGTAAGGTAATAGTCTTTGGTTTTAAGTTAAACTCCACAATTCTTCCTCTGGATACAGATGGCATTTTCCATCACAGACAGCCCCAAATTGTCCCTCATTGTTGCACTGATGAGATGAGCAAGTCCATCAAGTTTGAGCATCACTCCCATGTTGCTGTTAGGGTGTACAATGTTCTTCTGGTTCTACTCATCTCACTAAGCATCAGTTAATTCAAATCCCTCCAGGCTGCCTGAATTCCCATCCCTCCTGGTTTCTAATAGAACAATAGTATTCTAGGACATACATATACCACATTCTGTTTAGCCATTCCCCAATTGAAGGACATTCACTCAATTTCCAATTCTTTTCCACCACAAACAGGGCTGCTATGAATATTTTTGTACAAGTGATGTTTTTACCCTTTTTTCATGATCTCTTCAGAGTATAGACCCAGTAGTGGTATTGCTGGATCAAAAGGTATGCGCAATTTTCTTGCCCTTTTGGCATAATTTCAAATAGCTCTCCAGAAAGGCTGGATGAGTTCACAGCTCCACCAACAATGAATTAATGTCCCAGATTTGGGGAAAGCTTCTTGCAGAAGACAGATCTTTAGCCCAAGGCAAAGACTAATGTCAAGGACAAGACATGAATCCTAGACATGGGCACAACTAGTGAAAAATTATGAGACATTGGAGCATGTGAACAACAGTAAGATAGAGCATGTTAAAGTAGTAAGAAGACTAGGATGGTAAGAAGGTGTCAGATTGTGAATGGTTTTGGATTTAAAAGTCAAACAGAATACTTTATATAGATCCTAAAGGCAATAGGGAGCCATTCAAGTTTCTGGAGAGGGACTTTAGAGAGATGGAACATGATTTGGGAAAGATACCTGAGTAGAGAATGGACAACAGTAGGGAGAGACGAGACAGTGAGGCCAACCAGAAAGCTATTGTAATAATCCAAGCATGTGGTGATAAGAGTTTGCAACAGGGCTCATTATATAACTGGAGAGGAGATTTACTAGCAATTGTGCAAAAAGAGTGACAATAAGACATGGTGGCAAGTTGGATATTTAGGGTGAATGAGAATGAAATTTCAAAGATGACATCTGGGTGACTAGGAGGAGGAGGATAATCTTGAGACAACTAAGAAAAGTTGGAGGGAAGAGAAAAATGGGGGGGGAAGATGAGTTCTATTTTTGGACATTTTGAGTCTGAGATGCTGATGGGTCATCCAGATAAAGACAACTAAAAGGTATTTGGTGAGAAGAAAGAAGAATAAAAAGAGAAAGAAGAGGAAGGAGGAGGAGGATGCGAAGGAAGAGGAGGAGGAGAAAAGAAGAAGAAGGTGATGATGATGATGATGAAGGAAGAGGAGGAGGAGAACAGCAACAAAAGTATCAGCAGCAAGAGAAAAAATGAGGAAGGAGAGGTAGAAGAAGAGGAAAAGGAGGAGGAAGAAGATGAGAAAGAAGACCAACAACAGCAACAGCAAGAGGAAGAAGAAGAAGAAGAAGAAGAAGAAGAAGAAGAAAGAAGAAGATGATTATGATGATGATGGTCGTGATGGTGGTGGTTGTGGTGGCGGTGGTTGTGGTGGTGGTGGTGGTGGTGTGGTGGTGATAATTGTTCTTAATAACTGTTTGATAGTGTATCTTCCACTAGACTATAAACTCCTGGAGGGCAGACACTGCATTTGCATGGTGCCTAACACATCATAGGAACTTAATAAATACTTGTTGAATGTTCTGATATATGATTGTGATGGAAGACCATGATGCTACAAATGAGCAGGAAGGTTTCAGAAATACCTTGAAAGACTTCCATGAATCAAAGCAACATGATATGATAAGAAACAAGAAAATATTGAACATAGTAACTGTATCACATCATTCAATACAATATTATTGTACGATGGAGAACTCTGAATGACTTAGCTCTTCTCAGCAATACAATGATCCAAGACGCTGCCAAAGGACACAGGATGAAAAGTGCTCTCCAACTCCAGAGAAAGAACTGATGGCATCTAAATGCAGGTTGAAACAAGTTTGTTGTTTTTTTTTTTTACTTTATTTTTTTTTTGGTCTGAATTTTCTTTTACAACTTGGTTAATATGAAAATGTTTTGCATGACTATAGATTTAAATAATCTTTACCAAATTGTTTACCTTCTTAAGGATGGGGGAGAAGAGGGAGGGAAAGAATTTGAAATCAAAATTATTGGTATACATGTAATTGGGAAAAAATAAAATTAAAATTAAGTGAAAAAAATCTTGTTGATTGATTGATAATCCTTCTAAGTGTTAATGTGGTTATCATCCTGATTTTGAAAATGAAGAGCTGGAGGTTGTGAAAGAAACCTTGGCTATGGTCTTATCTAGAATATAGACTTCATAACCAGGTCTTCCTAGAAGTCTAATTATGCTCCCTAGGCTCCTTCAGGATCTAGCATTCTATGTCCTAGGTCCCTTCTGTCTCTAACATTCTATGCTCTATTGTCTAAGGTCTCTGAATTGTAGGACCCTTTCAAAGCTCTAATTTTCTCTGTTCTGTTTTATAATTTCTGTGATGTGGATGTTCTGGCTCTTCTCCTGGCTCAGTCAGGTCTGCTACACATCCCCTTATTATTCCATCTCCTTTAAAGGGTTGAAGGGTATTCCCTCTCAGTCATATACCTGAGCATCCACACGCTGTGTTTTCTCATTTGTAAGGTGCCTAGGGATCAGCTTGCCAGTTTCATTTAATCAATAAAATCAGATAACTTTTACAAAGAGATGTTTAGTTCAAAGATACAGTGAGGACAAATGTATAAATATCTTACCAGATACTACCAGGTCATATTCTCCTCTATACCACCTAAGTGACTAAGGAAGTAGACACAAAACTTAAGTCATTTCTTACATGGCATCAATCTTGTAAATTCCATATCCAAATACAGCATCACTATCAGAAGAGTCCTTCTACTGGGCTCCCTGTCCTTCTCCTTCACTTTGATGCTGTCTTGGATGTAATACTCAGCTTGAATTCAAATCCCATATTCTTGGGACTTGCTTCCCTAATAGTAGAAATTCTACTCCCTTCATCTAGAAGAGAAAAGAACAAAGAAAAAAGACTTGGCCTGCTTTTCATAGTCCAGAATCCCATTATATTTCTACTTACAGGTTCCAATCACTTAAAACAGTCTTTAATAGTTTCAGAAAGTCTCTCATCTCCTAATGCCATGCATACTTAAGGCAAAGTATAGCTGAATAATTGGAAAGATTCCTAATAATGATAATAATAATAATAATAATAATACAAATAGAACATTTTAGGGTCAACAAAGACACTGTCTCATTTGAAGGCCCCTGAGAACTCTGCAAAGAAGCTGGTATAAACATTATCAGCTCCATTTTACAGATGAGGAAGGAAAAACTAACTGATAAATCCATGGTTAATACAAATAGTAAGCAATGGAGCCAGCATGTTAAGCCAAATTGTTTGAGGCAGTGGCAAGGTGAGGATTTAACAAAGAGAACCCTAGAAACAGAGCTGACTCTGTCACTCATGGGTTTTAATGTATCTGAGAAAGATTTAAGATAAATTTAGGAGTCATCTGGTTGAACCAAAACTATCTAATAAAAACAGCAACTGAGTCCTAGGGAATTCAAGCAATTTGCCCCAAGTTGTCATGTTTTCTCATAACCCATTTCCTCATCTGAGAAATGGGAATAAAAGAACTTTCAATAACTACAAGATGGTGGAGGGAAAACTACAACTTTCTGTCTTACTATGTAAAATGACAGTGGTTATTATAGTTATCTTTCTGAATGAATGAGGTTTGCATAAATCATGCCCTTTCTGTCCATTGACTCTTGGCTCCTTTTGCATCTCCTCTGTTATATCCATGCCCCACATACAAAATTAACGTTTCAGGTCAAAGGAACTAATCCTAAGAGTAGAAGATGAGGGGGCAGTTAGGTGGCAGTGGATAGAGCACCAGCCCTGGAGTCAGGAGGACCTGAGTTCAAATCCAGCCTTAGACAATAATTACCTAGCTGTGTGGCCTTGGGCAAGCCACTTTAACCCCATTACCTTACAAAAAAAGAGTAGAAGATGAGACTTAAACATGTCACCCAAGGTGTTTTTTCCTGTCTGATGGGCCAAACATCCACCTGCTAGACAGGGGAGACTGGATGTTCCCAGAGGAAGATAGTGAGGGAGTCATTCTGTAAGGCAGAGTAGGCAAAGCAATACTAGGCTCTGGAGCTGCATAGGATTGAGGCAAAGCCAGGCTCTGCCTAGTGAAGATACCTACTATTTTGGCAGTCAGTTAAGAAATATTTATTAAGAGCCTACTCTGTGGGAGACTTGTAGCTAAAGCAAGGGATTCAATAAAAGACAAAATATACCCCCTATTCTTAAGGAGCTCACATTCTAATGGGGAGACAATCCACAACAATGCTGATATAAAAAGTACATGTAATGTTACCTGAATATGGATATGCATAGGCACATGTGTGTATATATTTTATATATGTATATATATACCCATATACACATGTGTATATTTATTTCATATATGTGTGTGCATCTATATGTATTTGTATTTTTTTTTATTTTGAGTTTTACAATTTCTCCCCCCAATCTCGCTTCCCTCCCCCCACCCCCTCACAGAAGACAGTTTGGCTAGTCTTTATATCATTCCCATAGTATGCATTGATCTAGGTTGAATGTGATAAGAAAGAAATCATATTCTCAAGGAAGAAACATATAGTATGAGATAGAGCAGAATTATATAATAAGACAGCATTTTTTTTTAAATTAAAGATAATAGTCCTTGGTCTTTGTTCAAATGCCACAATTCTTTCTCAGGATACAGATGGCGTTCTCCATCACAGATACCCCAAGATTGTGCCTGATTGTTGCCCTGTTGGTATGAACAAGTCCATTAAGGTTGATCATCACCCCCATGTTGCTGTTCTGGTGTACAATATTCTTCTGGTTCTGCTCATCTCGCTCAGCATCAGTTCATGCAAATCCTTCCAGGCTTCTCTGAATTCCCATCCCTCCTGGGTTCTAGCAGAACAATAGTGTTCCATCACATACAGTACATTTTCAATTGAAGAAAACCAATGTCCGGAAAGCACAAGAATCAGAGCAGATTAGGAAAAGCCTCCTAAAGAAGGTAGGATATTAACTGGGAGTGAAAAGAAGCCAGGGAAGTCAGAAGGCAGAGATGAGAAGGGGGACCACTTCCAATATGTGGAGGATAGCCAATGATAATGTACAGTGTGAAAGTTGAGAGGGGCTTTAGCAACTTGGAGTATGAAACATCAAAGCTAGGAAAGATCTTAGAACAGGGGATCTCAGAGCTGGGAGCAGGGAATATCAGAATTACTAGAAACCCAGATGATACCAAAAATGATAGATCTGGGAGAGTAGAATATAGACCAAGGTTGGGAGAGACTTGTTTTGTATTTTTATTCTGTGGGTGGAGAGAATGGTCTGGACCAAATGTAGACCATGATGCCTATAAGTAATTATGCTGTTTTAAAGAATTTCCTGAGAGGTATTTCAAGGAGAAATGAATTGCCCTGAGTCATCTAGGCAGTATGAGCCACAGCCAGATTATTCTCTCTCTCAAACTAGACCTTTCTATCCACTCCTCCGTGTTACTACTCATCGGGGAGACTAGGAAAGAGCATTTTAAGTCAGAGAACCTCTTGTCCAGAGAGGTTTTGGAGTTATGAATCCCTCTGGCAGTCTGGTGAAACCTAGGAATCCCTTCTCAGAAACATTTTTAAATTGCATAAAATAAAATACAAAAGATTGTAAAAGATTAAATACAGTGGTTAAAATAATTTTTAAAATAAGTCTCTAAATCCCATGTTAAGAATTTCTAATCTGTCCATGTTCCTCATCTTTTAGATGGAGAACCAGCGTTTAAAGAGAGAGAGCTGTGCCCACATTCTTGACCCCCCAATCCAATGGTCCAATTCAATTCAGTTTAATTCAACACATTATTTTTGGTTGGAGTCCTGTGGACTTCCAACTGTATGTTGGCTTCATCCAAGAAACATGGCTATTGACCTCTGAAAGCATCCCAGGAAGAGACCTTGGGTCTCTTGAAGCCCAACGTTTGCTTGGGGGGGGGGGACCCTTCCAAATATGTCATCCTAGACTTGACTTCCCTAAGAGAGCCTCATCACCTCCATCGCCTGTCACATCAGGATCACTGTATCTTATCCCCAAAGGAAGGAAGCAGGAATGGGGAATTTCCTTCAATGCCAGGAGCCAGAGTCTAGGATATTCTTTGCCATCAGGTATGGTTTTTTGGCTGCTTTCCCTCACTCTCTGTCAATGCCAGCTCAGGGACGCAAAAATGATTTAAATATTTCTCCACGCAAAGCATAATTAGGGAGCTAAGTCTGCTGGCTGGGGGAAAAAATCATAGAACACACTCCCAAACCAATGAGAAATTATTTTTTAATTACTAATATCACTCCAAACCACCACCTCCAGCCCCCCACTCCTTCATGGTAAATTTTCAAGATGCAAAAGAATTTGTAAGTGTGAGGAAAATAAAGATGCACGTTTCCAAATCACAGAATTGTGAAGCTAGAAGGAAGACAGAAGATCCGCCAGGCCCAGGGTCCTATGTCTGTCTCCATGGACCCTCAGAGATTTGTGAATGGATTTCAGAATATCTGAGAATGTGGATGGGAGAAAAAAATTCTGTCTTCAATTTCACCAACCTCTCATTTCCTTCAATTATTTAAAAACATTATTCTGAAAAGGCTTTACCAGACTAAGAGATCCAACACACACACACACACACACACACACACACACACACACACACACACACGGTAAAGATCCTCTGAATGAGTCTGACATTTGCAGCTTACAAAAGAGGACACTGAAGTCCTAGAAAAAGAATAGACTGATCCAAAGTCCTATAGCAAGTCATTGACTTAACTATGAGGAGATTATAGCTCTCCTGACTCCCAGGCAAGGATTGAAAATGAGGGAATGTTCTTTGTAGGACAATAGCAATGAATGAAAACTTACATCTCAAGGATTTGACCATTAACTAGGTCATCAACTCTTTGAAACAAAAGGGTCATTGTTCAGAGATTGTCTAACCCTATGTTACAAAGCAGGAAATTGAGACTAAGAAAGAATGTGACTTTATATGGTATGGAAAGTGACTTTATATGGAAGCATATCAGAGTTGTCTGCCCATGGAAATCACAGAATCTAGAATGTCAAAGACCTGAGAACCTTGAATGCCAGAATCTTGAAGAGAGCTTAGAACCTAGAATGTCAGATCTTGTAAGGATCCTTGGAAGTTAGAATGGCAGATCCTCTAAGGAATCTCAGAACCTAGAATGGTAGCTCCTCTAAGGGACCTTAGAATCTAGATTGCCAGATCCTCTAAGGGACCTTGGAAGCTAGAATGGCAGATCCTCTAAGGGACCTTAGAATGTCAGATCCTGTAAGGGGTCTTAGAACCAAGACTATCAGAATCTATAAGTGGCATTAGACCAGGGAATAAAAGCGCTAAGGTAACTCTTAGAACTCTGAATGTCAGAGTTTAGAATATAAAATTGTCAGAATAGAAGGTTCCTTAAAATCTTAGGAGAAATCTTGAATCACAGACTGTCAGAACTAGAGAAGCTCTTAGAAATCACTGGGTTCCAACTCTGCTACTTAATCCTTGAGCAAAACTTTTCTTTCTCTAGGTTTCCTTGTCCTCATCTTTAAATAAACATATTGCTTTAATGATATCCAAAGTCCCTTGGAGCCTCAATATCATACCGGCCTATGGATTCACAGCTTCCCTCTACCTTGCTTTCCATATGAGGAAACTGAGGCCCTGGGATGAGAGGAAGGCCTAGGCCAAGGTCAGCAGCAAAGGACAAGGAAGGCCTCCATTTCTCCTCATCAATTTCCCACCTGGGCCTCCATGAGCACTGGGGCTCTGAGGGTTAAACGGAAACGATAGAGCAAAAGAAAAATCTCTCCCCAAGTATTGGAAGGGGGGAAAAAGGCAAAATGATTGTAAATTCCGCAGGGGGAATTCTGCCATGAAGCCGCTTCACCTTTCGCAGACTCCCCCGCCCTGCCTGAGAGGATAACTGACCTTTGGAGGGGAATAATGAAAAGAAGAAATTCCTTGGAGAAAATAATGTGGCCGGGCCCCCGTAATGAGATCTGCTCCTTTTATGTTGCCATAGCAACCACAGTCATTTTCTAATACAAACTACATGAATGGGGAAGAGGGCTGTCTGAGAGCCAGAGGGAAGCAGGGAAGCTGCTCACACCCTTTAGCCTCTTGCAGGCGGCCAAGCTGGGGACAGACAAATGTCGCCCATGATTGGCTGTTGTGCTCCATTTCACTGCTGGGGCAGCAGAGCTGATGGAGAAGCCCAGGATGGTGGGGGTGCTTCTGATGGGGACCCTGGGCCAGGGCGGCTCTTAGGGAGAAAGGGAGATCTGAGTGGGGGAGGGTGTGCCCACCCTCAGTGAACATGATGGAAGAGAAGGAGGAGGGGGGAGAGGGAGGAAAGAGGAGGAGGGGAAAGGAAAGGGAGGGGGAAGGAATGAGGAGGAGTGGAAAATAGAGAAAAAGGAGAATGAAGGAAAGATGGAGCAGGAAAAGAAAAAGGCAGCAAAGGACAAGGAGGAAGAGAAGGAATAAAAAATGGAGGCAAAGAATAAAAGGATAGAAGGAGGAGGAAAGAACGGAGAGAAGGAGGGAAATCATAAGGAAGAAGTGGAGGAGAAGGTAACAAAGAAGGGAGAAGAAACTAAATGAGGAAGAAAAACTGGAAAGAGGAGGGGAAAAAGTGAGGGGAAAGCATCAGTATAAGAAGGAAGAAGAAGATGGAGAGAAATAAGTTGAAGAAAATGAGGTGGAAACAGATTAGGAGGCAAAAGTAAAGGAGCAGTAGGAAAGGAATCCAAAAAGGAAAAGGAAGATAAGAAAGGGCCAAAGGAGAAGGAAGAAATGAGAGTGAAAAGCTGGGTAAAGAGGAAAAGGAAGAAATAAGATAAAGGAAGGAAAAGAAGAGTAGAATACAAAGGAAGAAGAGAAAAGAAGGGAAGCAAAGTTTTTCCATAAGGAAAAGCACCTCCTGGATGCTGCACTGTGAGGCAAAACTCCAGTGGCCCTACCCTAGCTTTGTCATTCTTCCATCTAGAGAAAGGGAAGAAACTCTCCCAGACCAGTAAGTTGATAGATCTCTTCTTCAGTCCTATGTCTTGTTTTTCTTGAGTTGCCCTAAATTCCAATTTATTCCCCCCTATATGTTCTTACCATCAAATCCAAGGTCATTTTCCCAAACAAGACACTCACAGTAGCACTATTTCTCCAGTGAAGAAGGAAGATCATGGAAACACCAATCTCGGTGATTTATGAGTCAGTTTCAAGCCTTTCCCAGTCCTCTTTAGTTTTCATGTCTGTCCTATGAGTTCACCTCCAATTTATTTGAACTAAAAATAATATACATAATTATTTGTATGTATCTCCCCATTTGATTGTAGATTACTTGAGGGAAGTGGCCAGGTTTGGTTTGGTTTTGCCCTTTTCATTTCTTTGTATCATGAGTGATTTTTTTCACTTTATTTTTTATTTTTATTAAAGATATTATTTGAGTTTTACAATTTTCCTCCAATCTTGCTTCCCTCCCCCACCCCCGCCCCACAGATAGCACTCCGTCAGTCTTTACTTTGTTTCCATGTTTTACCTTGATCCAATTTGGTTGTGATGAGAGAGAAATCATATCCTTAAAGAGAGCAGAATTCTCAGAGGTAACAAGATCAGACAATAAGATATCTGGGTTTTTTTTCCAAATTAAAGGGAATAGTCCTTGTACTTTGTTCAAACTCCACAGCTCCTTATCTGGATACAGCTGGCACTCTCCTTTGCAGACAGCCCAAAATTGTTCCCAATTGTTGCACTGATGGAATGAGCGAGTCTATCAAGGTTGAACATCACTCCCATGTTGCTGTTAGGGTGTACAGTGTTTTTCTGGTTCTGCTCATCTCACTCAGCATCAGTCATGAGTGATTTTTTTATGAGAACCTGGCACATAATAGGTAAATAATGAATGTTTGTTGACTAACTGACATACTGACCCTCATTCTTCATTCCACCCCTTATTCCCTCAAGAATCAGTGCCTCCATTTCCTTTGTTCCATAGGACAGGATACTTTGGAGTGATCAAAGATATCACCCCAAATAGAAGCCTCTATAAAAAATATATCTAAGGTCCTACAGAGTTTCCCAGGGGAGCATAAAAGGAGACAATTACAATTCTGTCTCAACTTATGATGGCACCTGGCCTTGTTCCCCTTTTTATATTGCCCTCCCCAAGAGCTGAGACCATTGAACCTCCATTCCAGCACTAAAGACTTCTAGGAGATTGAAACCAGTCTGTCTGGAGAATTTTATAAAGGAGGAGAGTAGATTGGGCCAAGAAATAAAGTTCTGATTTTCCCAATCCTCCAGAGCCTGCAGCATTTCAAAGGCTCATTAGAGAAACTTCCATCAGCCCTCCCAGAGGACACTCATGACCACTGACTCATTTTATCTTCTGACAACAATGAGAGAGTGAGTAGATATATTGTTTTAATCATTTTACTGAATAGGAAACTGAGGTTGAAGAATTAAGGTGCCCAAGATTCTTTAGCAAGTTTATGGCAGAAAACTGTTATTTACATCTAAAGGACTTTTAGAATTTATATGATGTCAGACCTGGGAGGGAGCTTAGAACATAGAATGTCAGTGTTGAAAGGGATTCTAGAATATCAGAACCAGAAGTGGCCTTAGAATAATACAATCCATGTAGCTAGGTAGCTCAGTGGATAGAGCTCCAGCCCTGGAATTAGAAGGACCTGAGTTCAAATTTGATCTCAGGCAATTAATAATTTTCTTAGCTGTTTGATCTTGGGTGAGTCACCTAACCCCATTGCCTTGCCAAAACAAAACCAACAACAAAAAGAATAATCAAATCCAATAAACATATATTAAGTTTATAATATGTGTCTGGTACAAGGTTTTCTGATGCAGGTACAATTAAAAAATATAAAAGATAATCTATACTGTCAAAATACTTACACTCTAAAGGGAGTGTAGGAAGCAAGAAATTATAGAGGGGCAGAGAAGGACATCAAGGGGAATCCAGCATGGCAGCATTTTTCTTCCATGGAATTGAAACCGAGAAGAGCAACAAATACAAAGTGAAGGGGACTGAGTTTCTTCCCTCTATGAAAAAAGACAGGGGAAGCCAGGTGGCTCAATGGATAAATCACTGGCCCCAGAGTCAGGGGGAACCTGAGTTCAAATCTGCTCTCAGACACTTAATAATTACTTAGCTGTGTTACCTTAGGAAAGTCACTTAACTCCATTGCTTTGAAGAAAAATAATTTTAAAAAAAGAAAGACAGGAAGTTAAATGGTGCAGGAGACAGACTTCTGGACTTGGATTCAGTGAGATCTAAATTCAAATCTCTCCTATAGACACTATCAGGGCAAATCACTTCACCCTGTCGACCTCAGTTTCCTTACCTGTATAATAAGTTGGAGAAGGAAAGGGTAAAACACTCTAGTATCTTTGTCAAGAAAACCCAAATTGGATCATGAATTTTGACAGGACAGAACAACAATGACAACAAAATAAAGAAGTCATAGGGAAGAATTGTTGTTCTCCACCCCAGACTTCTAGGGAGGGTGACTTGGAATTAACCCCAGACTGGAAGTTAGGAGAACTAAATTCTAGGGAATCAGCAATGTCAATTAGCAATCATTTATTAAATACCCTCCAGTTTATGTACTACATCCGTTCTCTGCTGCCAATGGGGCATCTCCATTTCTAGAACCATGATTCGAACCTGAAGGCTAACATAAGGGCCTTCTAATCCGTTTCCCCACCTCTAGTCTCTCCCCTCTCCGATTCATCCTTCACCTTGTTGCCCAAATAATCCCACTAAAGCTCTACTTTGGCCAGGCCACTGCCCTGGTGTCTGCCTTTCCTCCCAAAGAAAATGTAAGCTGATGAACAGGCATTGAAGACTTCCTGAGGCCTTTCACACTCATCCTGTATTGGCCCCCTCAAGCTGTGCTATAGTCTAGTCAATATACCTCACTCTTCATTTGCCCCTTCTCTTCCTTTCCAAGAACCTCTCCCATCTTCTGGTTGTTGGCCTTGCTTCTGCCAAGCTGAATACATCTTAAGGACGATTGAGTTCAGAGAGGCACATCACCGGGTGGGATGTTGGACGATTGATTATTTGGGCCACAGAAGCTCTAAGGAGACCCACTTCTGAGTTAGAGCTGGGTGGAGGAACATCCACAGCAACTAAATTATTGCTCCTCAAAGTGTTCAACTGTTCAGACCATGAACAAATCAAGGGATATATATATATATATAATCTGGACAACAGCCCATGAAAATTCATAGGATACAGAAGACCTGATATGAAATTCCATCTATTCTGTTTGCTACCAGGGGCAAGTCATTTCCTCTCTCTATTGGTGGCACAGTAGATAGAACACCAGACTTGAAGTCAGAAAGTCTGGAGTTCAGATTCTGCCTAAAACACTTAATATTTGTGGCCCTGGACGTGTCATTTCAGAGATCAGCCTCAGTTTGCTCACCTGTGAAATAGGAATAGCATTAGACCCTACCTCCCAGAGTTGTTGTGTGATTTGCATGGGATAATTTATATAAATTGTTTCACAAACAATGAAATTCAATAAAATTCTTATTGTTATTATATTATCATTATTATTATTTATTATTGTACAATGAGAACCAAGACCAAGACCTTAATGATGCCTAGGGTCCCTCCCCGGAAAATTCCTACAATATTGTGACTTCACTAGATCAATTTTATCTCTGGAGCCTGAGAAGACACAGAAATGAGTGCTCCTCAAGAGACCCTGTTTACTGTACTCACAGGTCTAGTATACCCATAAAAAATGGGAGTTTTCTGCCAAAGAATTTTGTATTTTTATCTCCCATACAGCATCCCAGCATTAAGGGCCCTTTTCAGTTGGCCTTTGCCCAGGCTTAAGAGATTTCTCAAAAATTCCCAAGACCTTTTAGGGTCTCTGCTTGAGAAGTGTGGGCTGACTGTACCAGAGGTAATAAATAGGGGTAGAGCAGAATAGGAGTATGATTCAAAATTCTTATAAAAACAGAGACCTTCCTTGACTTTGGAAAAGCACAGATGAACACAGGAGGGTAGGCGGACGGTTGCTTGATAACAGCCTCCTCCCATTCATATGTGGTTATTTAATTTCTAAAGTCTATTAACACAAACTAAAAAGCATTTATTCATGTAGCCCCTAAAATGGCAACTCATTCCCAACTGACATAAAACTACATTTGGATCAAGTTATTCTGCATGTCCCATATCTACTCAAAACTACAGTTCACAGGTCCCCACCAATGTGTCACCTTTTGTACTTGGGCATAAGATGTATTTCATCCAACACAAAGGGATTAAATGAATTGACATTGTAAGAGAAGTAAAAATAAAACATTTCCCCTGGGAAGGTTCCTGGGGATGCTCTCCCACAAACACAAACACAAACACACACACACACACACACACACACACACACACACACACACACACACACTTACTGTATAGGATGAATATATTTAGAAAAGTATGTTATTGGAGAGCATATATAAGAAACATGCATGGCAGGGTTCACATATAAGGAATACAAGCCTCACATGTGAAGGGCAGTTCATGCCTCCAAATCTGTAGGACTGCCAGTACCTTATGATGACATGTCACTAATCCCACTGGCCTCAGTGAAATCTCTGCCAGGAATATGGGCTAGGTCAGCTAGATTTTGCTCCCTGCTTTTCTGATGTTGAATTTATGTTGAATGGTATTTCACTCATTCTCTGTGGACTGCCAGTGATGCTTCCAGTAGGCACAAGGAAACATCAGCTGATGCTACTTCTCTTCTAGGAGGAGAAAAGTAAAGTTTACCCTCCCACATTTACCTTTAAGTTCAGGGCTTACAATGCAGCTCTTTTATAAAGACAAAACCCTAATTCACCAAAAGCTCATAAAGAATATTTTTTCCCTTTAGAAAGCTTATCTATCCTCAGAATCTTTTTTTAGGTTTTTGCAAGGCAATGGGGTTGCCCAAGGCCACACAGCTAGGTAATTATGAAGTGTCTGAGGCTGGATTTGAAGTCAGGTCCTCCTGACTCCAGGGTCGGTGCTCTATCCACTGTGCCATCTAGCCACCTCCTAGCACCATCTAGCCACCCCCAAAATCTTTCTTAAAATTGCTATTTCCTCCTTCTATGGTAAAGTTCTTACCCCAGATCCCAAGCTCTTTGGAACCCAAAACAACACTAGTTGACAAATACAAACAGATTTATTTATATTTTTAATTGATATTTTATTTTTCTAAATACATGCTTTGCTAATTTTTCAAAATTCATCCATTTTCAAACTTATAAGAAATACATTCTTGTAACAACCTCCCTTCCCTCTCCCCTCCCCTTGGCAGCAAACAGTCTGATAAAAGTTATACATGGGGTGGCTAGGTGGCATAGTGGAGGGGCGGCTAGGTGGCATAGTGAATAAAAGCACCAGCCCTGGAGTCAGGAGTACCTGGGTTCAAATCCAGTCTCAGACACTTAATAATTACCTAGCTGTGTGGCCTTGGGCAAGCCACTTAACCCCATCTGCCTTGCAAAAACCTAAAAAAAAAAAAAGTTATACATGTGCATTTCTGTTTAACATAAGTACATATTATTCATTTTGTATAAAAGGAATAAGAGTTAAGGGAAAAAGAAAGAAAGAAAAGATAGAAAGGAAAAAATTTTTAAAAGTGAACACAGTATAAATTCAGATTCTGGGGTTCTGTTTGCTTATTTGTTTTCCTGCTGGGTGTGGATGGCATTGTCCATATTAAGTCTCACAAGGTTGATCTTGATATCTAAACTGCTGAGATGAGTTACATCCATTGTAGTCTATCGAGTCACAATGTTGTTGTTAATGTGTACTATGTTCTCTTAATTCTGCTTCCTTCACTCAGCATCAGTTCATGTAATTCTTTCCATGCTTCTCTAAAGTCTGATCATTCACAGTTTCTTATAGAACAGTGGCCTTGCACAATATACACATACCGTAACTTGTTCAGTCATTCCTCAACTAAAGGCAGCTCCTCAATTTCCAATTCTTTGCCACTTCAAAAAGAACTGCTATAATTATTTTTGAACATCTGGGACTTTTCCCATTTTTTTTTTTGTTTTTGCAAGGCAGTGGGGTTAAGTGACATGCCCAAGGTCACACAGCTAGGTATTTATAAAATGTCTGAGATCAGATTTGAACTCAGATCCTCCTGACTCCAGAGCCAGTGCTCTATCCACTGTACCATCTCACTGCCCCCTTTTCCCATTTTTTATTATTTTTCTTAATATAGGTCTACTATTGGTATTGCCGGGTTAAAGTGTATGGTCAGTTGAATTACTCCACAAAGAGATTTAAAACCATTTTATCCCATTTCCCCCAGCTCTATCATTGCATATTTTTATCATTTAAGTTGTGTCCAATTCTTCATTGACCCTATTTTGGGGTTTACTTGGTGGGGATATTGGAATGGTTTGCCATTTCCTTCTCCAGTCCATTTTACAGATGAGGAACTAAGGTAAAAAAGGCGAAGCAATTTGCCCAGAATCACACAGCTATTAAGTGTCTGTAGCCTGATTTAAAGTCATGGAGATCAGTCTTCCTAACTTGAAGTCCAGTTCTCTATTTGCTTTGCCACCAAATCTCCTTACTAAGGACAAAGCCTCTGTAAGAAACTTCAGTCTAACATAGTCTTATGTCTCCATGTTTAAACTCTGATTGTCAAATTGCACCCAGTCAGTATTAATTTAGAGATCACCCTTTCAACAAATTTCCAGTGGTTTTCTTGGAACAGGGCCACAACTTTTCAACCATTCCCCCAAAATATTTTTGTTTTCCTATTCACATAAATGGAAGGGGGGAGAATAGAAACAAAAGAATTGTGGAGTCTGATTGTAGATTGAATCAAACTTTTGAAATCTTGTTTTATGTATTTCTTCTTTTTCTCATGGTTTTCCCCATTAATTTTGATTCTTCTTTCCCAACATGCCTAAACTTATATCAGATTACTCACTATCATGGGGAGGGGGAAGGAAGGAAAGAAGATAGAAAAATATGGAACTCAAAAGTTTGCAGAAAAGATGAATATTGAAAACTATCTTTGCATGTAATTGAAAAAAATAAGTAAAATAACACTTAAAGTTTAAAAAAAAATACAGACTGGTTGATTGATTTGCCCTCTTATTAATTCCAGCTCTCACCAGAGCCAGCATTTGAACTCAGACATCTTATTTCTCCTCCTCCTACCCCTTGCTTGGTCTGCATTACTGGTCCAAGAGAGATAGCCTCACTTTCCAAACTACTCCCCTCTGGTCTGAGATACAGCCCACAAAAACAGGAGCCATTTGGTTCCATTGACCTGTTTTGCCTCCCATCCTGTCTTTGAAGAGTTGGGATGATACAGTTCCCCCATCTTCTATCACTCCACTCCCCAACAACAGTTTCCAATCACTCCATCAGCCCTCTTCCCAACTTGCAGCAAACTTGCTCAGAAACATCCAGTGGGAGAGGCCACATAAACCTGATTGAATGTTATCCTCAATTATAGTTTCCAGCAGGCCAAGCTGAGGATTCCTCTGGCCAAGATGCCTCGGACATGGTCCAATTACATCATAGCTATTTTAAAAAGAAAGAGAGAGGAGAGAAGAGAGAAGAGAGAGAAATGAGATGCAAAGAAGGGTGGGGGGAGAGGACAGAGAGAGAGAGAGAGAGAGAGAGAGAGAGAGAGAGAGGAGAGGACAAAGAGAGAGAAAGAAAGAAGAGAGTGGTGAGATGGAAAGAGAGAAAGGAAAGAGAGAAAGGAGAGACAGAGACAGAGGGGAAAGATAAAGGCAGACAGGGGAGTGAAAGATGGAGTGGAGCTTATGACTGCAATATCTACACCAGCTGCTTTAAACGAAAAGGGCTGAACGAGAGGAAGCTACAGTTTGATCTGGAAAACCTGGCACAGGCTCCAAGTGGGCCCCCTCCCTGAATTCTCTGTTGACAACAGGCTGGTATGATAGACTGAGCTGCCAAACTGGAAGTAAGAAACCCAGGTTCCCATCCTAGCTCAGCCCTCTCTCCAAAACTCAGACTAGTCAGTGTTTGCCTGTGAAGGACTCAGTCTCCTTATTAGCAAAAGGAGGAAAAGAGAATTCCCTCCAGTTCAATGTAGAGCAGGAGAAGTTGTTTAGATAATGTTTGTTGATTAATGGATAAAATCCTGTGATCTATTTTCCTTGACTCCAAGACCAAAGGAGAAGAGAGAAGGAAGCAAGCAAGGAAGGAAGGGATGGAGGGAGAGAGGAAAGAAGGAAGGAAGGGAGAGAGGAGGGGAGGAAGAATTTATTAAGCAATACAATGTGCCAGACCACATACTAAGCACTTTACATATATGATATGATATGATCCCCCCAAGTACCCTGGGAGGTCAGAGCAATTATTATCTCAATTTTACAATTGAGGAAACTGAGGTTGGGGATAAGTTACTTGCTCAGGCTCACACGTCAAGGAAGCATCTGAGTCTGGATTTGAGCTCTATTCTTCCTGACTCCAGGCCCAGTCTTCTGCACATTGTACACCCAGCTGCCTTCTAGAAGCAATGGAAAAATATATTAAAATAGTTAAAAGGAAGAATATTCAGATGATATTTGGAATGAGAGAAGAAAATGATGGTAATGGGTGAGGGGCAGGGGATGTGGGTTAGAATAGTTGACCTCTATATTCCTTTCCACCACAGTTCTATGTTCCATTCCATGATTCTAGGACCAAAAGGGAAGACAATGGCCCAGCCAGACAAGGAATGTGACTTGGTCTAAAATTTAAGCAAGAGGTTTGCCAAGCTCAATGTATACACTAAAACATTGAGTTCAAGTTATTGAGATGAACTTCAGCAACCATCAATGCAAAGTCTTACACCTAAGCTCAAACAATCAATTTTACCAGTTCAGGATCTGGGGAGGGTCATTAGGCAGCTGCTCATCTGAAAAGGGATTTGGGGTTGGAAGAGTCTGCAAGCTCAGTTATCAGTCAACAGTGTGACATGGGGGACCAAAAAATGACTAATTCAGCTTGGGAAGACCTTGAAAAAGGGGTACCTCCTCAGGATGAGAAAGATCCTGAATCTATTGACTTGTTCACTGTCTAAGAATAGTACTAATAAAACAGAATATCAGAGCTGGGGAGGGCCTCAGACTAGGGAATATTAGGGTTAGGAAGGGCCTTAGGACAGGAGATATCAGAACTGAGGTAGGAGACTTAGAATGAGATCAGAAATAGGAAGAGGGTTTAGAAAAGACAGTGTTAGGGACTGACTGAAAGAACTTTAGAACAGGGAATGAAGTCATCTAATCTTATTCCTTCATTTTACAAATAAAGCAACTGAGATCCAGAGAATTAGATCATGGAGGTCCTGCAAGTCAGTGACCAAGCTGGGTCTCTTTCCACTCCTTGGTTCCTCTTCCTCCAATCTGGACCTAGAGGCAGTCACACTCATCTCAAAATTTTTTCTTTCTATTTCCAGAAGAAGAAGAGATCAATATTGGGTTCTCTGTATGAGTGACAAATTCTAAGCATTCTTGGGAAGGACTGTTTAAAAAAAGTATAGGAATTGTGTTTGCATTTTTGCCACTTGGAATGCCATTGCACACCAAGATTGCCTCCCTTGTCATTATCCAATGTTTTTCCCTATTCTGTTCTCTTTCATTCTCAAAGAACTGGTCAGGGTCATCAGAGATGCTTGAAGAGTCAGAGGCATCATCTCCATGGATCAGAGACAGGGGAGCTATCTTTGAAGTTAATGCTATTGAGGTTATAAATGGGTCATTTGGAGTCTACTCAAGTATAGAGCCCTGGTTTCAGTGGGGAATTCCACAGAAATGAAATTAAAAGGTTGACATCTTCCTGTCATGGCAAGAAGCTCAAAACTTAGCAAAAGAGTTGATTGTGAGGGTTAAGTAAAGTTGACATTAGTCCACTTTGGCAAAGGAAAAACCAAGTACCATACATACCCTTCCAAGGAGCAGTGGTGTGATGAAGAGAACCAGGTTGGGAGTCAGAGGAAAGATGTTTAGATCTTGGTTAGAGTAACTAGGGTAAGGTGATTGGGACTTTGCCTTCGGGTACCAAAATTTAAAAAGCAGACAAATTTAACATAACATCCAATAGCCCAAGTCAACTAGGGGCAGTGAATGGAGAACTAGTCTCTGAGTCAGAAATAAATAAAAGGGGGGAAATTGTATGAAGTATTCTCTGTATTTGTCATCACTGTGCTAAGAGCTGGAGTTAGCAATGAGAAGCAAGACCATACTTACCTTTCAAGGAACTTATATTCTAATGTCTCAGAGAAGGTGGCTGAAGCTCTTGGGTAATTGTTGCCAGATCCAGAGGAAAGGTAGAGGGTGGGAAGGTATATAGATTTGCTTAGAAAAAAATGTGGCTAATAATTCTTGTGGTAGGTGTGCATCATGGCTAGTTAATTAATTGCTAGATAAATAAATTGGTGAATGAATGGATAAGTAAATGAATATACATGTATGCAGACATAAATGAAATGATAAAATCAATAAATGAATTAAAAATGCATAAACATCAAGGCAGGAAGGACAGAAAAGATAAATAGATAAATAAATGTAATTCCATCTGTTAGAAGCCACCAATTACATCCTCAATTCCTAGGCAAATGCTTTATCTTCATTGCTTCTTAATTCTATTTGCATCATAAAGTACCAAGTTGGATTGGGGGTTCATTTTGTACAGCTTAGAGAATGGTTTGTTGATTGGCTAACTGACTGCTTATTCCAGGGAGGCTTCATTTCACCAAAGTGCTAAGTAATCCTGGCCCTGCTGCTTCCTGTCTATGTGTCATTGGTTTGCAAAGTCCCTTCCTCTTTTGGAGTCTCAGGTTCCCTGAAATAAAGGGATGGAGCCTAGGCTCTTGACCAGGACCTAATGTTACGATTACCATGCTCATCAAAAGAACCTAATATTCAAGACTTTTTAGAATCTGCTATCTCATATCTATCCACCCTCATGTAACATTACTTTCACTAGGCTTCAGGCTTATATTAATTTTGGCCTAACAATGCCAAGAAAACAGTGATTCTCCACCAGCTAGCACCATACCATCCATACATAGAACCATCAATTAAAACCTGTGGAGAAATTTTGAATACTGTGGACAAGTTCATTTATCTTGACTATGTCCTTTCCAAGGAGGTTCACATTAACAATGAGGTTGGCACTCACATTGCCAGATGCGAGCTCAGTATTTGGGAGGTTCCAAAAGAAAGCATGGGAGAGAAAAGGTATTAGATTGACACCAAACTGAAGGTCTACACAGCTGTTGTATTGACCTCATTGCCATTTGCCTGTGAAAAGGCTACCAGAGCCATGCCAGGAAACTGAATCAATTCCATTTAAATTGTCTTAGAAAGAGTCTGAAGATCACCTGGGAGGAGAAGAGACCAGACACTGAGGTCCTCTATCGAACTAAATTACCTAGCATTCAAACGTTACTATAGAGAGCACAGCTACAATGGGCTGACAATATTGTTCGAACACCAAATATATACTTGACTAAAATAATCTTTGATGTATTTAGAGCATCCCTTTTTGTGGTAGCAAAGAATTGGAAATTGAGGGGCTACCCATCAGTTGGGGAATGGCTGAACAAGATGTGGTGTTTATGAATGTGGTGGAGTAATTTTGTTCTGTAAGAAATCATGAGCAGTATTTTTGACAAGTCTGGAAAAATTTGCATTAATGGATGCTGGGTAAAATGATCAGAACCAGAGCATTTTGCACATTAATAGCAACATTGGGAAATGATCAGCTATGATGGACTTTGCTCATCTTAGCAGTTCAGTGATTGAAGACAATCCTCAAAGACTTGTGATGAACAATGTCATCCATTTCCAGAGCAAAAGTTATGAGGTTTGAATGTAGATCAAAGTATACTGTGGACAACCCTCTTATGCACAATGCCATCCTCATTCTGAGGAAAACCAAAAACCAACAAACAAAAAAAAAGAAAGAAAATCTGAATGGATATTATGGTGACTTTTAAAAAAACTTCTCTTATGCTTTTCCTTCCTATCCCATAGCTTTCTTTCTTTTCCCTTAGTCCTATTTCCTCATTTATAAAATGACTCATATGCAAATATGTTAAACAAATATATATATATATATATATATATATATATATATATATATATATACACACACACACACACACACACACACACACACACACACACAGGTATGTATAACTTTTACTAGACTGTTTGCCACCAAGGGGAAAGCAATGGGAAGGGAAGGTGATAGAAAAATGTGTACCTTATAATGAATGCTGAAAAACTTCCATAACATGTAATTGGAGTGTCCATGAGGACCTTAAGGGAAGAAGTAGAAGTAATCAAGGAAAACCAGAGGAAGGAAACACGACAGTCTCATAGAATTCTAGAGGACTAAAATGCACCAAACCCACTCATTTTACAAATTAAGAAACTGAGGCAGGATTTTCCCAATGTCACACAGGTGGCAAGCATCAAAGGCAGGGTTTGACTCCTGGTCCTCTGAATCCAGAAACAGCACTCTTACAAGTCAGTAGACCTGTTTTCTAAACCCAGCTTTATTATTTTCTAATGGTGTGAACTTGTCAATCATCCCTGAGTCTCAGTTTCCTCATCTGCAAAATGAGAGCATTTGATTAGAGCCCCTCCAAATATGTTATCTTATAAACACAGCTCCAAATCTCTTTCCCTGCTGCCATACTGGCTCTCAGAAGTCTCCTATATGGTATTCTTGACTTTCCTACACCTACCTCCTCCTTCAACTTCATTAAATCTTTTGTACCGCTAACATAAATTCCCATGTAATCATGGTTTCCATTGTTTTTATCTCATCCTCCCATTAGACTGTAAGCATTCTAAGGGCAGGAACTCCTCTACTAATTAGATTTTTCTCTATTTCCAGTAAAGGACTATGAATACAGTTGGTGTTTAACAATTGTTGAATTCAGTAGAGTTGAATGGAACCTTGAAAAAGTCTAGACAGTTCCTTTTCCAAAATGGCTCTTCCCTCAGTATCTCTATCTGAAAGCAAATTAAAACCCATGGGTCTGGGGATTCTATTCTCCACACACTAGGCAAGGTGAGAATGGCTTACTGGTCCTTTTCCCACTAAGCCATGGGCAACCTTTTTCAAAGACCTGGAGACTCAAAGAACCAAACAGAGACTGCAAAAAGGATGAGGAAGACAAATGATAAGATAGGGAGCTAGTTAAACTCTTAGATCCCTTTAAGCTCTGACAGCTCATGATTCAATTAAGAGGTACCCTGGGAGATAGCCTTATATCTTAGGTGATTTTGTTGGACCTATTTTTTCTTTTTTATTCTTTTTTATAATGGATGGCTCTCTCTAGGAAAGGGTAGGACTGAGAAATACATTGTAGGGATCTAAACACAAAAAATAACATTTTATTGCTCAGTCATTTCAATCAGACTCTTCCTGACTCCATTACAGATTTCCATGACAAAGATACTGGAATGGTTTGCCATTTCCTTCTCCAGTTCATTTTACATGTGAAGAAATTGAGTCAACCAAGGTCACATAGCTAGAAAGTGTTTGAGATCACATTGAAACTCAAGGCCCAGGACTCTAATCGCTATGGCACCATCTAGCTTTTCATAAGATAGACTTGTTAAATTGAAAAAACAACCATTTTAGCATTCATTTTCATGTGTTTGTTTGTCTGTTTTAAGGAAGAAGCATAGTGGACAGACATCTGGATTTAGAGTCAGGAGACTTAAATTTAAATCCTCTCCCAATCCCTTAGAACCTTTGTGATCTGGAATGTGTAACTGAAGCTTTGGCAAAGTGGCCTAGTAGTCAGAAAGAGAAACTTGAACCCAGATCATTACTCCAGTACTCCAATATGTGCAACCTTTCCCTCAGTTTCTTCTACCACAGGATGGGATAATAACAGCACCTACTATACAGGGTTGTCGGGAGGAACACATGAAATCATATTCTAAAACTGTTTTGAAAATCTTAAAGCAAGTTATAAATGTTATCTATTATATGGTTATTGTTAAATCCTATGAATCAGAGGGTGAGTATGAAAGTCTGGCTCAATGAAATTCTCAGTAATTTTTAACCAAAGTCTGCAGTAAAATTGTTGCAAAAGTGGGGGGACTTGGCCCCTATCTAGTGAGTCAATCTGCCTCAGCCCAACTCTCAGGGCAAGAATCTGTAATCAGCAAAAACACCAAAATAAAAAGCTGAAGGGGGGGACCCCAAACCTTCTATATTTAACACCCTCTCTTTTCCAGTGTCACCTCTATGAAACAGGGGTGTTGAAGCAGAGAGACAAGAGCAGCATCTGGTTCAAAGCTCATTCCAGATGTGAGAAAGATTTTTCCTCCCAAAAATATTCTTGTCATGAATTGAGAAATCATTCTGGTGTAAACATTATGTGATGATGGATAGATACTGGAGAGCAGATTCCATTCTTGCCACAGAACAGGGACAAATGGACCCCAACCATCAATTGGGGGATTGTTTTTTGGAGTGGGGTATTTTTAAAGGGGGAAAGGGTTCCTTTATCAAAAATCCTAATTCATGAAACAATTTCAGAGGTGTGACACACTTTTGTGGAATGTCAGAAGAGGAAAGAGAAAAAGGCCTGGAAACATGAAAAGTAGACTATCAGATCTAGAAGGTATCTTGGAAAATAGAATGTCAGAGATGGGAGGGGCTTTGGAACAGAGACTGCAAGAAAGAGGAGGGCCCTTAGAACATAGAATGTCATATCTTGATGTTGGCCAAAAGGCTGCATAATCATAGAAGTCCAAAAAAAAGTTTTGAATGTCAAATTGAGTTATTTGATTTTTTTTTCCCAGAGACCTTTGGGAGTCATTGAAAATTCTTGAGCAGGAGAGTGACATGATCAGAATTGTCATTTTGAAAGACCAATGTTCATTAGAATATTAGTTCAAAAGGGCTTTAGAACAGAGACTAGAAGAACTCTTAAAACAGAGAATGGCACAATTAGGGAGGGTCTAAGAACAGGGGAGACCAGAGCTGGGAGAGGTTTGAAAACACAGAATGGCAGGGTTTAGAGGACTCTTAGAACAGAGAGACTGAGAACCAAGAGAAACCTTGCAATGTAGAAAATAGATTATCAGATCCGAAAGATGAATGTAGGGTGTTCTGAGTAAAGACTGGAGTGAGAACATAGAATTTGAGATTTGGAAGAGAACATAAAATTTTTTAGTCACCATTCTCATTTATAGAAGGGGAAACTGAGTCTCATTGAAGTGAACAGACATGCCTGCAGTGCCAGGATATTTTCAGTTTCTCCTATTAGTCTGAAATTCTTCTTATATCACCTTTATGACAATTCTATGAAATCCATAGAGATTGAAAAGAATCCCAGACTCTCAGAATTGGGTGAGATTTCAGAGGAACTCTCATCTGTCTACATAGATCAATAGTTTGCTTTTGTTTAAAGAGCCACGGTGATGGATTCCTTCCTTCCTTGTGGCATTCCATTGATGAACAGCACTCACAACTGGATAATTCTTTCTCTTGTCCAGTTAAATCAGTCTTCTTGTACTCTCCTACCATTTTCCCTTTATGCATTTCGCTTGGGCAGGCCTCTACTTTCCACTGGCTCTTCAGGGGCAGGAAAGACTGGGGATCAAGGAAAGGATGGGATTGCTTATAGCCAGTAGCTTTGGAGACGGAACCCAGTAACTTTAAAACTCTTTCATTCATCCTCATCAATTCACCCTGAGTCATATTAGGGAAGGTAGAAAAATGAACATGGAGAAAGGATTGGGAGGAACATGTCCATGAATGAGACTAGCTATTGATTTTAGTTGGAGAGGCCTTATAAATCATTCATGGTTCCTATCAATCTCTGGACTGAAACTCTGCAACTCATGTAGATGTCTGAGGAGTAATTGAAGGGATAGGTCCCGATTCCACAAGAATGGTCAACCTATTCAATGGTGATGCCTTCCATTCCCATCCCAATGGCTGCTTCTCTTCTTTCCTTCCTTTCTTTCTTCTCTCCTTGGAGCCCCAGCAGTCCCTCTAGGCAAGGCTACCTGAGTCAAAACCCATATTCAAGGAAATGCTTGGATTTCATATTCTCAATTGAATTCATAGGATTATAGGATTATAGGGCTGTAGATTTAGAGCTCAAAGGGACTTTAGAGTCCATCCTTCTCATTTGACAGCCCAGGATGCTGTGATGAAGAGAAGTTAAGTCACTTGCCCAAAGTCACAGCTAGGAAGGATTTGAAGTGGGATTTGAAACCAGGTTTTGTGAAGCCTTTATTAAGTACCTCCTGCCTGCTGGATATTAGATATAGGAAGACAAAAAAATGAAATCAAATCTGCCCTCAAGGAGTTTATATTCTATAAAGGGGAAACAATATGTATAGAGATAAATCAATAGAAATTATACATAAAGTAAGGAAAATCTGATTCCAGAGAGAATAATAATAGTTGGGGACATCATGGAAGATCTCAAGGAGGAGGCATTAAAGTTAAGAATTGAAAGGAGTTAGGAGCTCCAAGCAACAGAGAAGAAGGAAGAGTGCTCCATGGGGAAGACAAGTCATGTCAAGAAGTTGTGGGTGGAATGTTAAATACAGGACTAGGTTTTTATAAGGTAGAATCAGGGAAGTCCAAAAAAGAGTTTTGAACATCAGACTTTTCCAGAGACCTTTGAGAGTCATTGAAACTTCTTGAACAGGAGAGTGACATGATCAGAATTGTCATTTTGAAAGATCAATGCTCATTTTTCTTATCTTAGACTTTCAGAATCACAGAATAGGAGTAAAATTATCATCTCCCTATTCTAAGAGAAAAATGCTCTTTTTTATAAACAAGCAGAAATTAATTTTTTTTTAGTTTTTTCACAAGGCAATGGGGTTAAGTTGCTTGCCCAAGGCCACACAGCTAGGTAATTATTAAGTGTCTGAGGTTGGATTTGAACTCAGGTATGCCTGACTCCAGGGCCAGTGCTCTATCCACTGCACCACCTAGCTGTCCTTGAAATTAAATTTTAAAAGGTGAAAAATCATATTCTTTGATCTGCATTCAGATTCTATAGTTCTTTCTCTGAATGTTTCAATTCTTAACTTTAATGCCTCCTCCTTGAGATCTTCCATGATGTCCCCAACTATTAATATTCTCTCTAGAATCAGATTTTCCTTACTTTATGTATAATTTCTATTGATTTATCTCTATACATATTGTTTCCCCTTTATAGTATATAAACTCCTTGAGGGCAGAATTGATTTCATTTTTTTTATCTTCCTATATCTAATATCTAGCAGGCAGGAGAAAGAACTTTCCATCAAAGGTCTTTTAGACTTGTCTTTGAATGTTGAATTGTTGAGAAGAGATAAGTCCATTAGTATCAGTTCATGTAAGTCTTTGCAAGTTTTTCTGAAATCTGCCCACTAATCATTTCTTATAAAGTCAATAATATAATATTCATGAACCACAACTTGTTCAGACATTGCCTCAATTTTCATTTTTTTGCTACCACAAAAAAGAGCAGCTATGAATATTCTTGTATATATGAGTCTTTTTCCCCTTTTGGGGTTCTAGTAGTGGTATTGTTGAATCAAAAGATATGCACAGCTTTATAGCCCTTTGGGCATTCCAAATTGTTCTCCAGAAAGGTTGGATCAGTTCACAACTCTACCAACAACGCATTAATGTCCCAGGTTTCCCACATCCCCTCCAATAGTTATCATTTTCCTTTTCTTTTTTTTTAGGTTTTTGCTAGGCAATGGGGTTAAGTGGCTTGCCCAAGGCCACACAGCTAGGTAATTAATAAGTGTCTGAGACCGGATTTGAACCCAGGTCCTCCTGACTCCAGGGCCAGTGCTTTATCCACTATGCCACCTAGATGCCCCCATTTTCCTTTTCTGCCATAATAGCAAATCTAATAGGTGTGAGGTGGTTTGCATTTCTCTAATTAATAGTGACTTAACAATGTTATGTGATGATCAAATATGATAGACTTCGTTCTTCTCAGCAGTACAATGGAAAGACGATTCTAAAAATCTTCTGATTGAATATACCATTCACATCCAAAAAAGGAACTATGGAGTCTGAATGTAGACTAAAGTATACTATTTTCATTTTTCTAAATTTTTTTCTATTTTTCCCTCTCATGTTTTTCCCCATTTTGTTCTGATTCTTCTTTCACAACATGACTAATACGAAAATGTGGTTTAGTTTTATAAAAATGTTTGTATATTTTGATTGCTATGGTAGAACATGCTTTTCTTAAAAACAACCTAAGATCACATCTGCTTTTCTGACTGCCTATCACCCTACTAACCCTAATTGCACTTATAGGGCACTGAGACCTCCAGGTCTTTTTCAGTGTCTATCTAAGTCACCTGCATCTTATGCTTGTGAAGTAGCTTTGGGTGCTGAAGTATAAGACCTTTATCCCTCTTAAAACTTATTCAATATAGTACAATGCTGTAACCCAAATGTAGCTTGATTTTGCCATCCAGTGTGTTAGTGTTCCCTCCCATTTCAGTGTCCTCAATAAATTTGAAGAGCATGCCTTTATCCAAGTCATTGATTGAACTGTTATATAATGCAAAGTTCCAGGGCCACTGGAGACTCTTGCCCCCTTAGATATTGAACAATTAATGACACTCTTTGAGTTCTGGATCCATCTGATTGTATTATTGTCAATCCTATCTTTTCACTTGCTCTGGAAAATTCCATGTGATGTTTTAACAAAAGTTTGTTGAAATCTAGGTAAATTGTACCCATAGAATTCCCTTCATAATCAAGTTTCATAATCTTGTTCAAAAAGGAAATGAAATGTATCTGGTTCAATCTCTTCATGATGAAACTAAGAAAACTTTGCCACTGCTGTTGTTCTTTCCAGATCTTTATCAACCACTCAACATTGTACAACTTTCCCCAAAATTGAAGTCAAGATTATTAACTTGCAGATTCAGTTCTTTTTTTCCCTCCTCCCTCCCTCGCTTCCTTCATTCCTTTTTCTTTACTTTCTTCCTTCTCTCCTTCCCTTCCCTTCTTTTTCTTTCCTTTCTTCCTTCCTCCTTTTTCTTTGTTTCTTTGCTTCTTTCTTTCCTTCTTTCTCTTTTGAATGAGAACATTTACCCCCTTCTCCAATGTTGCCACATCACACCCCAATCATCTCTGACAGTGCCTCAGCAAGCACTTCTGCCAAATTCACCTCATCTTTGTACATTACTTGACCATCTGGAGGACCCAGGAACAACTTCCTGCTATCTGCAACAAGGCAGGCGTCCATGTCAAGAGTGGACTGAGATGCTTGAGGAGGAGGTAGATGTCCCCTCCCTGGGGAATCTTGAGGCGACGCCTGTATTACCTAGAGCTAGAAGGGGTCGCAGAGGTCATCTAGTCTGACCCCCATCATTTATACAGAGGATGAAATTACATCCCAAAGAGATGAAATAAGTCGTCTAAGGTCTCCTGAGGGTTAGGAAGGAGAATTCAAAGTTAGAGATTATGAATGCTCCATCTACTTCAAACCAAGGCTGGATGAGCACTTGTTGAAGATGTCATATATGGAATATTTGTGAAGGCAGATGTTGGACTATGTCCCCTTCCACTTATTTGTATTCATCTCTCTCTCTCTCTCTCTCTCTCTCTCTCTCTCTCTCTCTCTCTCTCTCTCTCTCTCTCTCTCTCTCTCTCTCTCTCTCTCTCTCTCTCTGTGTGTGTGTGTGTGTGTGTGTGTTAGGGAGGGTAGGTGGGTAGCTGTGGGTGTGGGGGGATTTGAGAGAGCAAAATTAAATGAGAGAGAGAGGAAGATGAGAAAAATAGAAAAGATACAATGGGGAAAGAGGAAAAAATTCCTGAACCAGGAGTTTGGAGAATTGCATTTTAGCATCGAGTCCAGTGCATGTTGCCTTTGGTCAAGGTGGTTCTCTTCCCTAAGTTTTAGTTTTTATATCAACAATGGAGATGGTCCTGGATGCAAGGCAATCAGGGTTAACTGACTGGATTTGAACTCCTATCCTCCTAACTCCAAGGCCAGTGCTCTAATCACTGTGTCCTCTAGTTGCCCCCATTCTAGTGTAAAGAGATAGTCTCTTTGTCCAATAGTGACATTATGTCACTCTCTCAGCCCCTCATTGAACTGAGCTCCTTCTTGTTGCAATATTCACTCTCTCATTGTTAATCAATCTGAGTTGATTGCCACCCTCTGAAACATGCAGTTTTCCAAGGATTGTCCATGTTATGAGAATGCCAAATGTCCTCTCGCCAAAAAAGACTATTTCGTGGAGAACTCACACAGGACAAGGGTTTACAATGGGGTCAGAAGAATCAATTTCAGGACACCCTGAAGGTCTCTCTTAAGGCCTTTAGAATTGATTATGCAGCATGGGAGACACTAGCATAGGACCACCCAGGACAGTGTGCCCTCATCAGAGAGGGTGCTGTGCCCTATGAGCAAAGCAGAATTGAAGCAGATCAAAGTAAATGTGAGATATGTAACTTTAGAGTGAACACCCCAAATGTTCACAAGGACAATTTGTGCCTGACCTATGGTAGAGCATTCTGACCTGATCTGATTGGTTTCATTTGTCACAGTCAGACACACTGTAATTTGTCTCTTAACACCATGATGTCATTTTGGTCTTCTCCAGTAACAAAGGACAAGAACCAACTAACCATGAGCCTCTGGCCATGAGAGTCTTTGGAAATTTAGAGGACCACTGATCTCTTTTATTAACAAAATGCTAACACTATTAACAAAATGACTATCCAGAAATTATGTTTCTCAAACTTTTTAAACTTCACAAGGATTAACTGACTTGTCCAAGATCACAAAACTTAGTAAGTGTCTGAGCTGCATTTAAATTCAAGTCTTCTGGAGTGCAGACCCAGCACTTTATCTACTGAGTCATCCAGTTGTACTTGGTAGACTGGGACATGACTTGATTTGAATTTCTTCTATCTGATTTCAGAATTCAGACCTGAGAGACTCTGGAGAAGAGAGTCGCTAAACTAAACCTTCCAGCTGACCTAGGAAGGGTTATAATGAGCAAACAGACTCAAAGGACCTGCTCATTATCAGATGGTCTAGAGTCCAATGGAGCCCCAAGTCTAATTCTGGGTCCTTGCCCTGACTAAAAGTCTGGAAGCCCTTCTGGTTTCCATATTTGCTTCAAGTTTAGATTAGCCCAAGCAGAGCAAGAAGGCCATCATATTTCTCTGTGGTCTGTGCCTGTCCCAGATGGGTATCAACTGCTGCCTTCCAGAGAGGAAGAAAAAGAATCCAGAAGTCTGTGGGCCAGCAATTAGCAAGGAGAGAGTTACCCAGGAAACCAAAGACAACAACCTTATAAACAGATGATGAGAGAGGCCCAAAAAGGAGATTAATCCAATGCTGACTATTCAGGTGCCTTCCCAGTCCAGGAAAGAAAGGAGGTGGAAAAGGTAATTCCTAACAGGCTTTGGGAGGGGCTCAAACTAAAATTGATTGAAACTTGGACTAGAACCCTGGATGAAAGATATTCTGAGAGACTAGGCCTGCTGGGCCTATCTCTAGAAGGAGAAGGATGAGCCAAGCAGATTCCCCTCCTCACCTGCAAGCCCTTCTAAGGAGATTCAGAAGGTTAGCCTCTAATAGATAGGGACCTAGAGAGGTAGATGGTTGGCTGAAATGAAAAGCTACTGTTACAAGATGGAAGTAGGGTTCATGTTGCCTTCTATCAACCCAGAAATACTCACTCCACTTCCACCATTGTCCTTTCAGATTAAACATTACTATTAAATATTTTATATCTCTTTTAAAAGAATGACCACTGTAACTTAATTGGACCTAGACAGAGGGAAGGGGGAAGGGAGGAATGATGAAAGATAAAGCGGAAATATGGAGAACTTCGAATGCAAGACCAAAGCAAATGGAAGGTATCCATTGGTTAAGAGGGGGAACATTGTGTGGTTTTAAACAAGGCGATGATATGATGAAAACAGGAAGAAACAAAACTTCATTTGGCACTGGAGAAGGACAGAGAAGGGAAGACAAATAAAAGGTACTGATCTCATATTTACCTTGGGAAGGCTCAAACAAAGGATAAATTTTCTTTTCTGGTTCTACTTCTGAACCCAAGGTGAAACTCCAGAGGAAAGTCTAACACATTACCTATGCACAATTTATATCTAGATTCCCCTAAGGCATAGGCTTCCTTCTAGAACAAATACCCAAGGACATGGATAAAGAAGCAATTTTCTTTCTTCCATTACAAAAACTGGGTGATATGCAGAAGACTCCTAGGCAGATATGTCCAGAATGACAAAAAATGTGTCCCCCCCCAGGACAAGAGCCCAAACCTCACCTCTTAGGCTGTCTCTAGAAGGCAAAACACTGCATGTATGTGTTTTTTTAAGAGGTATGGGCCTTTGCTGAACTGTCTGAGCAATCCACAAGCAATCCTCAAGCAATCCTCCAGCAAAAAGGCAATTGAGGAAGAGGTCATCTCCTTCTTTGGTCAGATGATGCCCAACTGCCAAACTCAGCAATACTCCAAGGCAAAAAAACAATGCAAGAAACCTCTATTTCCCAAGTTCACTGAGAAAGTCCCTCATTAGATAAGATTATACTTCATTCCTCCCAGATCTGACTTTGTGTGTCCTAAAGACCCTCCCAGGTCTTACATTCCATGTGCTAAGACCCACGTTCTTAGGTCCTTTTCAGCCCTAAAATTCTAGGCCCTGACATCCTTTCCAGTTGTAGTATTCGATGAATCCTGGTCCTTTCTTGGTTTTGGCTGGATGGGTCTGTGGCCTGAGTTGACTCATTCAAACTGCTTCCAACACAAGGAGAGAAGACATAAGAAAGCCAGTTTTCACTATGGGGCTCTTGGAGTTGGCTGGGGAAATCAGTGAGGCTGTCATAGAGATCCCTGTGAGCAAGGAAAACATGACCCCAAATGGCTGCTGAATTTCTGGATAGTCCCCAGCTTGTCTTGGGTCTGGAGGGCCCTGCACCACTCAGAGCAAAATCAATGGGGAGGGATAATGCATTTAAAATTTGCTTTCAGCAAACATTCCCTGAGGGCTGTGCTCAGAGGGAAGGTGAGATGACTAATTCTCATCCTCTACGCAACATTTTGTAGGCCAATTGAGGACACAAAACTTTCATACTGGAAAAAGTAATGACCAGTATGAGGCTACAGGCCAATGTGAAAGGTCCAGTCAATCAGACCTGGCATAACTCAGAGGATGAAGATGGCAGCATGAGGTGGGATGATGAGAGAAGTTTTGGAAAATATCTGGGATCTAAACTGGACCATGACAAAGAGGAAAACTTTGAATGGAGAAGAATGGGAGAGGAAGAGGATTCAAAAAGGAGGGAATGAAGAAACAACAATGGGTGATTGGGGTCCAGAGTCAACTCCCCAATCACCCATTGTTGTTTAGAGATCTTGATTCTGGATAATAGAAGGTTCAAAATTACATCTAGGCAAACCCTTAGAAAATAGAATATCCGAACTGGAAGAGGCTTTTGGGCATAGAATGTTAGAGATGGAAAGTCCTTTAGAACAGGAAATACCTAGGAGGGAACTTAGAATATATAATGTCAAATCTGGGAAGAGTCTTAGAACAGGGGATGGCAGGGCTGGAAGGGGCCTTAGAATAGGGGACATCAGAGCTGAGAGGGGTCCTAGAAAAGGCAATGTTTGGTCCCCCTCCTAGTCACAAGCTAATTTCATCTTCCACATACTATACAGACTTTACCCATCTTTCTGGTCCATTATACTTGTCCCTCCTTTAGCTTTGTGGCTGACTTTCTCAGACATAAGAGGTATTGGAGCAAATCAATGCCAATTTATTGGATCCTATGAGTTCTAAAAGCATCTGAAGTTAGGACAAGGAAAGAGGTTAGGGAAATTGCTCTGTCCTTAATATATTGTAGCTGCTCATTAATTCAGGGCCTGGGTGACATATTCTCCCAGGCACCAGGCCAACTTCCTGCCCACTTGAATTTCTCTCTGAGTTATGAATGAACCCACTAATGATTTGATCTGTATCTGAGGACCCAAGAAATCCTGGAAGACTAGAGACTGAGGAGAATGAGTTTGTGGAGCAAATTTCACATGTGAAATGTGGTTGATCATAGAGCACCAAAGTCCCTCCTATCTCTGACCCCTCTCAGCTCTAACATTCTTTCTTCTAAGTCTCCTTATAGCTTTGATGCACTCTCTTCTTTGATTTAGCTTAGACACCCCAGGTTCTGATATCTGAGGAATATTCATTCTGCTGTAGCAACAGGCTCTGGTTAACATACATTATGGTTGACGTACATTTATGACCCATTCAACTGAATGGGCCCAACCTTATCTCTGAAGAATACATTCCTACCCTTAAGGACAGGATGAAGATCAGTGGTCAAAAGTAGACTACTGAAACTTTCCAGTTTGGGTTCCCCTTACTCCCCTTTATATAGTGTACATTTCAGTCAAACTGGACCATTAAATATTTCCCTAATTCAATCATCCTCTCTAACTCTTAACATAATTAACTATAAAGGATCTCTACCATTTCTGGGATAAGTTTCATCTCCACATCAATCTCTCAAAAGCCTCAATTTTTTCAGGAGAAATTCCTTTAGGTAGTATCTCCTACTCACCACAAGTCTTCTTTGATAGGGAGGCTATAAGTTATAAACAGTCAAGTTTGTTTATCCTCCAGGCACTATGTTAGGTGCTAGATAAAAATAACAGCACATAAACAAACAGGAGTTATTGTTTTAATGAAGGAAGACACAATATCAAATTAGCAGAGGAGAAGAAAATATGGAAGGAGATAGCCACCAACATCATGGTGGCTCATTGCAGAAGACTGAAGGTTGGCTGACCTGAGGCCTTCTCAAATTGCAGTTCTAGGGAAAACCTCACTAATGAGAGCAGGGGCCATAGGAACTAAGTCAGCTAAGACTGAAGCAAAAGGGGATCTGAATATGGTGTCAATTGGATCTGGGTTTGAATCAGTAGTAGATAAAGGGAAGGCTGTGGGTCTAGCTTGCCTAGATTTTAATCACGTAGTAGGAGATGAGTAGAATCAGCAGATGTGTTCAGTGTCACATGGCAAGAGGTCTCCAGGGGAGTAGTCTGAGGAGCTATACTGGACATTTATAAGTGACATTGAAGCATCAATAACTACTTGAGATATCTAACAGGTAGTTGGAGGTGGGAGATTGGAGGTCAGCAAAGAGGTTAGGGCTGAATAAAGCAATCTGAGAATCTGAATCCATGGGAGCTAATGAAATTACCCAGGAAAGCAGTAAGGAGGGCGAAGAGAAGAGGGTCTGGGACGGAGCCCTGAGGGACACATGTGATTTGAGGTATAATCTGGAGAAGGATCTAGCAAAGGAGCCAAAGTTGCAAATGCACATGACTTGCATTATTATCTAATCCATTTCTATCATTCATCTTCTTCAGTAAAAATATTAAATAAAAAACAAATAAAAAACAACCTGAGATATTTTGTCAAAAACTTTTAAGCACCCACCCTGTGGCAGGAGGTCATGAGTTCAAATCTGACTTCATACACTTACTGGATGACTAACTGTGTGACCTGAAGCTAGTCACTTTACCCCAATTGCCTCCCCAAACAAAACAAAACAAAAAAGATTTACAGAAGATGTTCAAAATGGGCACCATTAAAATCTGAAAAGGCCTTGGCTGGAATATTGGTCTAAATCTTACAGTGTGAAATTCCAAAAATAAATGCAAAGTCTTAGACCTGAGTTTAAACAATCAATTGCATAAATATATAAAGATGAGGGCAAAGTTAGATAGTATTTTTGTGAAGAGAATAGGAGGTGGTGAGACAATATAAAGCAAGTGTCTGATTAGGTAACAAGGGTGATCTTGGATGACATAGAGCATCTGGGAAAAGGATGGAAAGAATGGGCAGAAGCCTGAGCCTTTATCATGGCTCATCTGCAGTCTTGTATGCAATTCTTGGAACCAAGGTTAAAGTAGGCTATTGATTGAGTATACAGAGTAAGCCATTCAGGATGGGCAAGAGCCCTACCTGTAGGCTCTGAAGGCGTATTTAGCCTAAAAAAGATTTGGGGAGTCATGAGTGTTGACTGTCAGTATCTGAAGGGTTGCCCTGTAAATGAGTATAGACTTGTTTTGTTTGGTACCAGAAAGGGGTGGGGGGGAAGAATACAAAGAAGAAAAGTTTTAAAAATCTTAACAATCATAATTTCCCCTAAGTAGAAAAGACTCAAGAGGTTATCCCCCAAAGTTTTTGTGACTAAACTCCCCCAAAAGGCTGTGGACAATAGGTACCTTTGCTTCCTTTGCTCCTATCAAGTTTCCTACCTCATTACCTAGTTTAAAAGTTGCCAGTGATCTCTTCATTGTCCAAGCTAGTGGCCCTTTCTCAATCCACATCTTTCTTGACTTCTGGATAACCTTTGACACTGTTCATCAACCTCTTCTTGATTCTCTCTTCTCTCTGAATTTTCTGGATCTCTCTCTCTCTCTCTCTCTCTCTCCTGGTTCTCCCACTCTGGCCTCTCCTTCTCTGTCTCCTTTGCTAGATCTTTCTCCAGATTATACCTCAAATCACAGATGTCCTTCAGAGCTCTGTCCCAGGCCCTCTTCTCTTCCTTCTCCCTACATACTGCTTTCCTGGGTAATTTCATTAACTCCCATGGATTCAGATTCTCAGATCAATTTATTCAGCCCTAACCTCTTTGGTGACCTCCTATCTCCCACCTCCAACTACCTGTTAGATATCTCGGACTGGATGTGCCACAGACATTTTAACTCAACCTATTCAAACCTGAATTCCTCATCTAGTTTTCTCATCTATAAAATGAAGAGAATAAAAGCACCTGCTTCCCAGGGTTGTCATGAAAATCAAATGATTTAATAATATTAAAATGTTAACACAGTGTCTGGCCCCTGACAAACGTTATAGAAATGTGCGCTATTATTACTTTTACTATTTCCCCCAAAGCCTTCTCCCTTCTAAACTTACTTATTACTGAGAAGGACGATATCATCCTCCCAATCCCTCAGACTTAAAACCTAGATGTTCTCTTGAATTCCTCACGCTCTCTCCCCTAGGAGAGCTAAGCTATGACTAAGGCTCATCCTGCCCCCCGTCTGGTATAGGTCCTCACTGCCATAAACCTGGATTACTGCCATAGCCACTTGAGGGGTGGGATCTACCTGCCTCATGTCTCTCTTCCAGTTCATCCTCCATTCGGCCACTAAAGCAGTTTTTCTAAGCACAGGCCTAGCTATGTCTCCCAATTAAGAAATCCCACTGACTCTCTGTCACCTCCAGAAGGAAACAGAAAATTCTCTGTAATTCAGACCCCGTGATTACCTGGCCTACTTCACATTTCCCAGTTTGCTTACACTTAATCCATCCCTGTATAGTCTTCAGTTCAGCAGCCCAACTCTCCCAGATGATCCATGATCAAGAATTCCATTCTTGACTCTGGGATTCTTTCTGGCTGTTCCCCATGACTCTCACCTCTCTGAATACTGACCTCCCCATTTCCATTTGTGTTGTCAAATTGTTTCAATCGTGCCCATTGACTCCATTTAGAGTTTTCTTGGCAACGATACTGGAGTGGTTTGTCATTTCCCTTTTCAGCTCATTTTACAGATGAGGAAATCAAGGCAAATAGAATGAAGTGACTTGCTCAAGATCTATAAGTGTATGAAGTCAGATTTGAACTCAAGTCTTCCTGACTCCAGGCCCAGCACTCTATTCACTGTGCCACCTAACTGCTCTCTAACTTCCTTTCCCAATTGAAATCCTACCTTTTACAGGAAATCATCCCTGACCCCACTTAATTTCAGGACCTCCTCTCTGTTAGTTTTCTCCTATTTATCCAATCTATAATTTGTGTGTGTATGTAAATATATATGTATTTACATTTTGTCCCCCCCATTAGTTTGTAAGCTCTCTGAGGGGAGACCTGTTTTGTGCCGTTCTCTGTATTCCCAGCCATAGCCCTGGCCCATCATAGGCTTGTTGACTGATAATGGATCAAGACAGAATAGACCATTGGAGGATCTACCATTGAACAGAGGTGAGATTTGAACCCACATCATCCAGACTTCAAGTGCTATGATTTCTCCATCAAGCCATGCAAATGACTTACTCAAGGTCACACAGCCTGTACAGGACAGAGTTATTTCACTTTACAGGAGGTGATCTTAGTCTTATTCTTCTTTTAGAAAACTTGATCCTGGTTCTCAGAAAAACTGAAAGATTTGGTCCTTTCCAGGCTCCATAAATAAATTATTCCTGTGTAGCAAAAATGCTACTGTCTCCGTGGCTTTGGCCAGAAGGCAGCTGAGGCTGGGACCTGCCAGGTTTTAATGAGATACATATTTCAACTGCATGTTGCTTGCAGATGCATGTTTATTTACATAAGAAATTTCTGAGTGTTTGGGGACAGAGGTTGCTACAACAAATCCTTATCACAGGGAAAGACTTCACTTTGGGGGATGGCCGGGGATGGAGGAGAGGGAGACTGGAAACAAAACTGATGAAATAAGAGGATAAAATAGCAAAGAAGGAGCTAAGAGATGATTATCTCCTCAGCAAAACCTAGAATGTTGGAGCTGAGAGGGGGCTTAGAACAGAGAAAGTCAGAGCTGGGGAGGGACCTTAGAACAGAGAATGTTCAGACTCTAGCTCATCAATTTAATGTCATTTTATAAAAAAGGAAACTGAAGCCTAGAGCAGGGACACAGCATGCAAAAGCACAGGGCCATTTAGAGCAGAAAAACAACCTGAATTTGGGACTCCTAACCTCCAGACCCATGTCCTGTATAATGTCTTTCACATAATTAATTATCTTCAGGATGGAGGTGTTAGGGATTATCTCCCAAGGATAATTGTCCATTTTTTTCTGAAAACATAAGAGATTCCATCACTTGATGTGATGGTTGAACCTCCCAGGAATTCATGTGGCCAGCCCTGAATATCCCTACTAATCTTCCTAAAGAGCCAAGAATTTAATTTCTTCTCCCCATACTCACGAGTATTTGCTAACTAGAAGGCTTTTCTCTCTGAATTTAGGATCCACTAAAGTTTTCTCTGCATTGCCCTTCTTATGTTGGGGTAGCAGCTTCCTTCAATCTCCTTATTCATCTTTCCTACCCAATCACTATTTCAGAAATCTTCTATTTATTCCAAAATATTCATTTTACAAATGGGGAAACTAAGGTCCACAGAAGTTGAGTGATTTATCCAGTGGCTAATGCTAGTATGCAACTAAGCTGGGACTTGAACTTCTGCCTTCTAATTTTATATTCAGTGGTCTTCCAACTACATCATTATGTTTCTCAACTGTTGCAGACAATTTAGTTCCAACTAATTTATCTGCCAGGAAAGGGCTGAGTCCTTCGAGTTTGAAACTGTAGTCAAAATATACCCGGGATGCCTTCTCCCTATAAATTATCAACTGACGTCCACTGTCTGATAAGATCCCTCCCTACTGACCTACTTCCATTCTTGTCTGAGCTTTCTTGCTCCTCTCTAATTGCTAAGAAGGGATAGTTGTCAGGGAAGGGAGAGGGATCGTTTTAATTCACTTCAGACAAATTCATCTTCATCAGCCAGATTGGCCACTTACATTGCTAAAGGCATATGATATCTTGGGGCGTACCCCCATCCCACTACCACCACTGTGGCTTCTGTTTATCTTACTTTGAGTATTCCTCCTACCCCAAATCCCAGCCTGTCAGGGCTGGCAAAAACTCAACAAACATCCCCACTGATAGTAGGGGGGAAGCATGGTACAAAGGCTGCCATTTGTGCAAATGATGCTGGTAGAAACCATTCAGCTGGACCCATCTGGTGACCATTCCACACTAGACTAAAGCATGAAAAAGCAGAGATTGGGACCACTTACTACAAGGGGCATTATTCCATGTTAGATCGAGTAAGGCAAAGATGATAAGAATCTTATCTGAGTCTCACAACAACCCTAATGGGATAGATATGGCCTATATTATTAGCCCCACATGACAGAAGAAAAAAAATGGAGGATAGAAAAGATAAAGTGAATTGCCATTGGCCACACAGTCAATAAGCATCAAGGGAAGGATTTGAACACAGGTCTTCCTGATGCACATCACTATTCACTGAGCTTCTATAGGGCCCTTTTTAAGAGCACAAAATTCTATTCAACATATACTACGCATTTTCCGGGCAGTAAGCACTTTTCTAGGTTCTGGGAATACAAAGCCAGAAAATAAACAATCCCTGCCCTCAAGGAAACAGACACAAGTAGAGACAGATTAATTTCAGTAGAGAAAGGGTGATCTAACTGGGGGATCAGGATATGCCTAAAGCAGGAGTTGGCATTGGAGCCATCCTTTGACTAGCAGTTAGGGATCATAGGAAAGATAAGGAGAAAGAGACAGAGATAGAGACTGAGAGAGTGAGAGAAAAAGAGGAGAGACAGAGAGAAGAGAGAGACTAGAATTCCAGTCATCACTTGAGTGAAAGCTCAGAGATTCCAAGCTTCCCCTCCCCTTAAAATTAATTCAAATTTATTTAATTTGGAAGAATTATCATTTCCCCTTTGCAGTAAAAGAATAGATCACAAACCTTACATTGAGAATCTACAGTATGACATGATTTTATTAAATAAGATGACATATTTTAAATGCTTCGTAAATTGTAAAGCAACAAATAAACAGCTGCTATTGCAGTGAAGTGGCAAAGTGGATACAGCACTGGACTTGGAATCAGGAAGACTCATCCACATGAGTTCAACTCTGGCCTCAGACATATTGTTCTGTGACCTTAGGCAAGTCAGTAACCCTGTTTGCTTCAAGCTGTTGAAGAAGGAAATGACAAATCCTACCAAGGTCTTCACCAAACAAACCCTAAATGAAGTCACAAAGAGTTGAACAAGACTAAACAATTCATCAATGATCGTCATTTACAGTTGGAAAGAAATTAAGAGGCATTCCCTAACTTTGCAGATGAGAAGGTGAAGACAGGAGAGGGGAAAAGATGGTACTCTGGGTCACACAGCTAATCAATAGTGCAACAAATGCTAAGATGTGCAAGACCCTGTGAATCAAAGATGGAAGATCTGAGAGGAAAGGTCAAACTGATGCTTAGTCTATTGAGAGATAGACTAGGATGCACCAGGCTGTCCTATAATGTTCAAAGACAATCAGATACTATCGTAGTTCCAACCACCACAACTCAAAGATGGTAGGTTTGTGAGGAAAGATCAGACTGACATTCACATCTACAGTATGTACCAGGTTGTCATATTTTACCATCTCATAGCAGAGACTACTGCATTGCCTGGTCTTGTAGATATGCTATGGTACCTCACTGATACAGGAGGAAATGAAACCATTTTAAGGCCAAGAGATTCCCTCATTAACCCGATCATCTTCAATAATCTTGTATTCTAAAAATCAGGCCCTGGGATGGGACTATTCTGGTAAAGGCAAGTGAGAAGGATGTTTTGCTCAGCGTATCCCTCACTATAATAACGTAATTGTGTAACTCATGCCTCCAATCATTTGTTTGGTTGGTGTGGTCTTTGTTCTTCAAAGGACTAGTAATACTATAAACAAGTTAAGTGGTGTGCTGTCCACTTAATCTGAGTTCACATAGTAGGGACTTAATTAAGGTCAATGGCTATTGTATGAATGCATGAATTGGAGAATATTATTGAATTTATAGGAATAATAGGTATGTAAGTCATCACTGAGAAGTCTGGGCAGAGAAAGGCCTTGCATTATGAGAGAAAACATTGAGGAACATGGGAGAATTTCAATTAGAGTAGAGAAGGAAAGGACATTGACCCAAATAATAAACTTGTCATAATATAGATATTATACTAAGAACAGCTAATGTTTGTATGGCATTTTGAGATTTGTATATGTTAATAAGTAACAATTTTTATTTTATTATACTTATAAATTATACATTTATTATGTAAATTATATATTTTAATGTAAATATGTAAATAATAGTATCTAATATAAATTATGTATTATATGATATAGATAGTATGTATAATATAAATTGTATAATACAATTTTATATACTTAACAAATGTGTGGTAATTGTTGGTTTTGTCATCTCCAACTTTTGGTGATCTCTTTTGGCAGATTTTTGTGGCAAGGATACTGGAGTGGTTTGTCATTTCCTCCTCTAGCTCATTTTACAGATGAGGAAACTAAGACAAATAGGTTAAAGTGACTTGCTCAGGGTCACACAGTTGCTAAGTCCTTGAGACTGGATTTGAACTCAGGTGTTCCTGACTCCAGATCCAATGTTATATCCATTGCATCCACTATCCATAACCCTGTGAGAGAGGAAGTATCAGTATCCTCATTTTATCAGGAAACTGAAATCTAGAGGAAGTTTGGACTCTCCCAAAGTCACTCAACTAAGGAATGTTTGAGACAAAATTCTTTCTGACTTCTAAGTCATTACCATGGCACCTACATTTGTGATTACATCCTTAGATTCATGTCTACATGCATGAGGGTTTAATCATATAATCTATATTTTGGATATATAGTTTTGAATATATTTGTAAAGGTAGGAGCATATTTTATATAAGTAGAAATTACTGTATGCAAATAGGTAAGTATATTCTTATCCCACATGTATTTGTTTCAGTCATTCTGTAGCATACACACTATCCTCTGTGCATGTTTCAGTCTATGTTTTATGTTGAGTGGAGTGTTTATAAGGACGTGCACATATGTTTCCAAGAGCATGTGAATACTTATAGAATATGGGTATGAATCTTTGAGTGTGAGGAGAATATGTATATGAAAATCATAGCTATGAATATTCAAGTGTGTGCAGGTAGGTGTATGGAAGTGAGCCAATGGATTACTATATATAGTGGAGAATATTTCTGAGAGCATATCAGTTTGTGTCTAAATACATAGATCTGAGTGTGTGTGGGTGTGTATGTTTGTGTGAGTGTGTGTTGGCTTCAGGTTGCCCATACATGAGCACAGAGGAGTGTGCTGGTGAATTTGTGTCTGTGGGAGGAAGGGGCGAGAGAGAGAGAAAGAGAGAGAGAGAGAGAGAGAGAGAGAGAGAGAGAGAGAGAGAGAGAGTTGACCAGTTGACTTCAGGTTGCCCAAAAACAAGAATAAAGGATTGTGGTTTTGAGGACATAAATGTGTGGCTGAACATGTGTGTTTCAAAGTGTGAATGGGGGGGGTCTGTGTTTGCTCAGAAGTTAATGTGTCAGAGACTATTTCTGAAAGTGGATCGGGATGTGGATCTTTCCCTTCCTGAGTATGAACATAGGGAGCACATGTCCCCAAGTTTGCCTATAAAGCATTGCGTTGAAGTATCTTTTTAAGGGTGCGTGCCCAACTGTCTGTTCATGCCCAACAGTCTGTTCATGCATGCACAAACCAGTTTCTATCTCTTCTTCCATCCCTCTCAGCTAGGTCGTCTAAGTGGCAATTTGAGGATGACTTATGTGGTGACTGCTGCCACAGACAGGGTATCAGGAAGTCAAGAGAGGCTCTTCTCTATTGATGTGTCTATAGAAGACGGCGAGGACTCCGTCAATAAAAGGAAACTAAATATTTTTGGTAGCGATTTTCATATAAAAAAGTATAACCTCATAAATCAAGCACAATGTTACACTCATCACCTACTTGGGAATAAATGCATCCTAGAGCTCATTTCAGCATAAATTATCCATGTTTGATTTAAATCGTGCTGCGTGAAACCACATTATTTAAATTCAACCAGAATCGGGTCCACTCACATTACTGCACATTTCAAAACATATTCATGGTTATTGTCAGAAACTCTCAAGAACCAACTGTTATGCTATTTTAGTGTATTGGCTTAGGAGTGGCCAGCTTGGATGGCTGTTTTTCCTGTGGGAATAGGCTAGGGAATTGCCCAATTCCCTAGATGGTACCATGGACAGAGGGTTGAACCAGGACTCAATTTGAACCTGAGTTCAAATATGACCTCAGACTCTTACTAGATCTTTCTGCCTCAGTTTTTCCATCCCTAAAATAGGGAGAATGATATTCCTTACCCCAAAAGGGATGATATTTGTAAACACTTTGCAAATTTTAAAAGTGTTATGTAAACATTAGTTACTGTTGTTGTTACTTTCTTTTCCAGAGAACCCAACCAAGCCACAAGTGAATGGAGTAAGATATCTCTTCTGGGCTCAGGCATGAGACGCCAGGGATGAAGAGTTAGGACTTGGGTATATAGACATGCACTATTTGGTGCATTAGTACTTCCATACTTAATTGAACCCATATCCAGACCACAGTCCTACCATCCCTTTCAACACCTTGTTTGATTGTTACCCCTCCCCTTCCCCAAATTCTCCATAAATGATCCGCCCAAAATACTGGAGGATTCCATTAATATTGACAAAATAGCACAACAATATTCGACCAAATTTATAAGACACTCTCCTCACAATGAATCCAGAAGGTACATAGCAAAACTATTATCATCTCCCTTTACAGAGGCGTTAACTGAAGTCAGGAAGTTGAAACAATCTGCCCAGGTCCTGTATCAGAGCCAGGATTTGAAACCAAGTGGGGGAGTGGCTTTTTCGAATCATGGAATCTTTGTGACTCATTTCACCTTTCCATTCCTCAGTTTCCTCATCTGTAAAATGAAGGATTAAACAAGATGCTATCTGAGCTCCCTCTCAGACCTCTGTCTGTCTCTATGGCATGATCAATACAAGTCAGATTCATGGACAAAAGGAGATCCATGAAGGAGAAATAGACAAAAAAATGAAGGAAAGAAATGAGGGAGAAAGGTAAAAAAGGGAAAGACAAGTAGCAAAAAAATAAAACAAACAAAAACCAGGAAAGCAGGAGGTAGCCTGGTAGAGTAGAAACAATTACTAGATTCAGAAATAGAAGATGTGAGTTAGAGTTTTAGTTCTACAATGTACCACCTGTGACCTTGGGCAAGTCCTTCTCTGGCCCTCAATTTCCAAATGTAATCTAAGCAAACAGATCATGTAATTAATAAATGCATTTATTGAAGGCATCATGGCCAGGTGGAGGGCAGAACTTGAAGTCAGCAAGAGAGTTGTTCAGTCATTTCAGTTTTATCTGACTGACTCTTTGTGACCCTATTTAGGGATTTTTTGGCAAAGATATTAGAGAGGTTTGTCATTTTTCTTTTCTAGTTTATTTTATACATGAGGAAAGGGTGAAGTGATTTGCCCAGGTTCACACAACTAGTCAGTGTCTGACATTTTTTTTATCTGTGACAGATGAGTTTTCCTGACTGCCATACCCAGAATTCTATACACTTGTGTTCAAACTCTCAGCTCTTAAATTTTACCAACTTCACATCCCTGACTAAGCCTGCTAAATTCCCTGAGAAAATTGTTTTATTATAAGTTAAAGAGAAAACTGAGATGACTTACAAGGTTCCTTTTGGTCCTAAAGTTGTGGTCCTATGAAATGAGAGAAAACAAAAAAAGGGAAGGAGAGAAAGAGAAAGAAGAAAAGAGGTGGGGGAGAGGGAGAAAGAGGAAGTGAGGAGAGAGCAATGTGGGTGAGGAGGGGAGAGAGGGAGAAAGAGAGAAAGAGAGAGAAGAGTATGGGAATGGGGGAAGGAGAGAGAGAGAGAGAGAGAGAGAGAGAGAGAGAGAGAGAGAGAGAGAGAGAGGAGAACAGAGGAGAGCTAAAGAAAAGAAAGAGATGAAAAGCAAAATTAAAAAAAGAAAGAAAGAAGAGAAACAGATCATCTATAGAAAAATCCAGTCAGAGAGAGAGTCAAGAGAAAAGAAACCTTTGCACCTACCAAGAGTATCTCATGAAATGGAGCAGTTTTAAGTTAAGAAAGCCTAAGTACAGACTTTGGGTCTTAGAATCTTAGCTCTAGAGTTAGGACCATGTCATCCAAGGCCCTGTTTTAGAGATGAGGAAACTGAGACACAGAGAGCTGGAGTCATCTGCCCAGGGGTATAGAAAGAATAAATAGTCATCTGGATTTGCATCCAATAATACCTCTGACTCCAAACCCAGAACTCTTCAAAAATCCTAAGTTTTGATTTCTGAATAGGGAAGAAAGGAGAGAGTTATTGGAAGATATAGGTCAAAAATATCAATAAAATGAAATTAAGAAATTCCACTATTCCAACAACAAAAAAAGTTAGGTCCTTCTATGTCCTCATCTCTAATAGAACGCAAGGGTCTCCAGGGAAGGGATTCAGTCTGAGTGTTGCGCTTGTTTGTTGGTTGCTACTGTTGTTCCACTCTGCAACGATGGGAGGAACTGAGGACTCCTCAAAATGGATGAAATCTCAGACCTGGATCTCACACACATACACACACACACACACACACGCACACACCCCAAAATCCCCAAATAACTAATGTGATGGCCTGCCCATAGTAGGGACTTAATAAATGTTTATAAGATTGGATTGGATGGGATTAAATTGAATCACCAGTGAGGACATTGGCCATTTGTCAATATGGTGGTCTCTCCCCAGAGTCTGTCATTGTTGCACAGGCCAAACCAGAAAGACTGATACAAGGGGAATTAGGAGTCAGTGCACTCATTCAGATCACTATTTACACTTGAAGTGTCAACTGTCATCATTGGTTAAGACTACTGTCAGTCTCCTTAGGGATTCCTGATCATTACTCTTGGAACTTGGGGGAGGTAAGGGACTACAAGTTGGACTGTGGGATGCCCCCATTATTTGTGAATTGCCTGACTCTGTCTCTGTTCCCCTTGCCTAGGTCAATATTTGTATAGGATTCCAAGTACAGGCCATGACTTAATCTAACAAAGGATTACTGACTCACAATAGACCTACAAATAAACCCATAAGGGGAGCAGGGAGAAGAGGCAAGAAAGGAAGGAGAGAGAAGAAAGGAAAAAGGAAAAAGAAGACAAACACATGGTCTCAAGATTAAGATATATATAGGAGAGCACTGAACTTGAATTCCAAAAGATCTAGAAAAAAATTCTACTTTAGATATTTGTTAGCTAAATGCCCTTAGAAAAGTCATTAAACATCTCAAAATCTGGGTTTCCAAAATGTATAGTATGAGATATAGATAGGTAGATAGATAGATAGATAGATAGATAGATAGATAGGTGGATGGATGGATAGGTGGATAGATAGATAGAGATATAGAGAAATGGATGGAGAGATAGATGGTTGGATGGATGGATGGATGGATGGATGGATGGATGGATGGATGGATGGATGGATGGATGGATGGATGGATGGATGGATGGATGGAGATATAGAGAGATGGATGGAGAGATAGATGGTTTGGATGGATGGATTAGGTGGATGGATGGACTGATAGATGGATGACTAGATGAATGTCACCACACACCAGTTCCTTCCCTAGATAGTATGATAAATAATTGTACACACGAGTAATTATATAATTATATGTACAAAAATTGTGCATCTTAATAATTATTATTATAATTCATTAGATTATAAGCTTCTTGGCCCTGGTCAAAGTCACTTAATCCTATTTACCTCAATTTCTTCATCTATAAAATGACTGGAGAAGGAAATGGCAAACCACTCCAATATGTTTGCCAGGAAAATTTCAAATGGAGTCACAAAGAAGTGGACAAGACTGAAACAACTGAACAGCAATAATTCTTCTTGAAGGTAGGGATTGTCTTAGGCTCCTTTTTGTTATCTACAGAGCTTAGCGCAATGCCTAGAAGATAGTATTACTTAATAAATAGTATTATATTACGATATAATATAATTAATATTATATAATCTACTTCATAAGGTTGCTATGAGGTCCAAAAGATCAAGTAACAACGGTGACTAACATTTATCTAACAATTTAAGGTTTATAAAATACTTTACATCCATTATCTCAATTGATCCTCACAATAACCTTGCAAAACAGGAACTATTATTATTCTCGATTTTTTACAGTCAAGAAAACTGAGGAAAACAGAGATTATGCACAATTATTTCATGATTATTCATGAACAAATTATTGTTTACAGAACTGGGAGTTTTCATTAAGGTCATTTTTTTTTCTTCTGTGTATAAACCATTTAAAAGTTGTATTTCCTTCTGGAATTGTCTCTGGGTTTTTTTTTATATATATTTTAAATGTTTTCCTAATGTCCTTTTCTTCCCTGGTTGGTGACTGTTGTCCCAAACCATTATTTCAGGAGGGGCCCAGTTGGGTTTCTCTAGTTTCATCCCTTCCTCTCCTGACCAATTGCTCTGGCCCAAGGGCCATTCTCCTACACAATTTCTCTCCTAATTTTGTCTTCCCTCCTTTGAATGTAAGTTCTCAGAGGGTAGAAAGTAGTTTTTGGTTTGTGCTTACCACTCCTAGAAACTTTGGGCCTGTCACCTAGTAAGAGCTTCATAAATTCTCTTCTTTTGTGTCCTTGTCACCACTCACCATTTCCTTTCCTAGAAACCCTCACTCATAAAAAGCATTTAACACTGTCTCTCTCTCTGAACATGATATCTAATTTTCTCATCTAAAAAATGCTCATTTATTGATAGATTGATTGCTTGACACAAGTTCCAATCCCACTCTTGCCATTTACCTCCTTGTGACCTTGGATAAGAATTTAATTTACCTGGGACTCAGTTTCCCTCAGCAATAAAATGAGGGGCTTGGACTATCTCAGGGGTGGAGAACTTTTTTCTTTTAAGGGCCATTTGTATATTTAGAATATCATTTGATGGCAATATTTAGTCAAACATCTAATTAATTCACCCCTAAAAAGCTCCTAGATTTATCGAATTTCTGGTATCATCTATAGTTGTCTTTGCAATGCCACACTTGGATCAAAGGTTCCCTGCCCCTGAACTGACTGATCTCTAAGGTCATTCCAGCCTCATTCAATTATATGTGAAATGTTAAATTAGTCAATCATCCTCTCTGAACCTTGGTTCATCTATAAAATGGGGAGTGTTGGCCTAGGTAGAAATAATTTGATCATAGGATTCTTTGAAGTGAGGTGAGTGTGTATGTCTCTACATGTCTTCTGTTTATTGATGGTTCTCTGAGCATTCAGTGTAGTTGATGTGTATTTGCATGTATGTGTGCCTGTGTTAGGGGAAGCAGGGCAATAAGTCAAGAAGGACCTTGGGAGAATTTCTCAAAAGCCCCTGGGTGAGCCAATCCACCCTCCCCATTCCAACTATGGTGGGAATGGACATGGTTTCCTTTGGGAACCAGGAGAACCTGAATATTAAATCATATTTAGACTGAAGGAATTCCATTCCCTTCTCCCATTCCCACAACCTCAGTGGGCCCCCACATACATACACATATCCTAAATAAAATGATGCCATGACCCTTCGGTCCCAGGCAGCTCAACCACCCCTCCCTCCTGCTCTGCACCTCAGCAGCATCTTCCAAGATGACTGACATTCTTGGGATCCAGCCTAAGCCTGTTGAGAACATGGGGTGGGGCTGGGACAAAGCAGCAAAGCATGGGAGCTAAGGGCTTTTAAATGAGCTTCCCACAATCACATTCATGCCTACTTCCTTGGGCAGGATTCATTTACTTAGTGATCACAGGTTTAGAAACTATTGCTCCTTTCAGAAGCTTCAATCTTGAGTAGGGGGCACAGTGGATAGAGTGCTTTAGGAAGACCTTAGTTTAAATCTAAGAAATGCATTTTACCCTATTTTCCTCAGTTTCCTCATCTGTAAAATGAGTTGGAGAAGGAAATGGCAAATCACTTCAGTATCTTTGCCAAGAAAACCCCAGGATTCATGGAAAGTGTGTGTGTGTGTGTGTGTGTGTGTGTGTGTGTGTGTGTGTGTGTGTGTGTCTGTGTGTCTGTGTATGTTTTTCTATCTGTCTGTCTATCTTTCTGTTAGGACACAAATTAGGGGGTAGCTTGTTACCAACCCCAATGTAGAAGTAAATATACCTGCATTCAAAACCTAACTTTACTCCTACCTTCCTAAGCAAATAATTTTCTGTTAGTTCAACAAACATTTCACTCATTTGATTCAAAGAACAGCAATGTAGATACCGACTTTGTCTAAGGAAAGAGACTGGATGATGGTGGACCAACCTTAGAGTCAGCAAGCTCTTGGGATACTTGACTATAGCTAAAAGAGGATCTCTGAGGTCATCTGGCCCAACTTCCTCCTTTTACAGCTAAAGAAACTAAGGACCACACTAACTCTGGAATTAGGAGGACCTGAATTCAAATCTGGCCTCAGACTTTTGATACCCACTAGCTGTTTGACTCCATAAATCATTTAATCCCATTCCCTAGCAAAACAAGCAAACAAATAAATGAAACTGAGGCCAAGAAACCTTAGGGAAGTCTATTATTCATCCTGTCTGGACCTTAGTTGACTCACCTGTAAATGAAGGGGTTGAACAAAATGACTTCTAATCTAAATCTATGATTCCCATGATCTAAAGTCACTTGATATTTCAATGTCTATATTAGTAGAGAGGGTTTCCACACCACAAATTCTCTATGCAGATTAAATCAAAACAATAATTTTGGATAGAGTTCTGATCCTGGAGTCAGGAGGACCTGAATTCAAAACTGACCTCAGATACTTAATAATGACCTAGCTGTATGGCCTTGGGCAAGTCACTTAAGCCCATTGCCTTGCAAAAAACAAAAAAATAAAATAACAATTTAAGGAAACATACATAAGGCACTCTAATAGCTGCCAGAGATAAAAAGATAGAAACAAATCCAATCATGTCATTAGAGAGTGTACAATTGACAGTTTAGGTATTCAAAGTGCTTCTCTGTCTGGTTCTTTTGTACCTCAGCAGTCCTCACTCTGCTCCCTCCATGTTCTATCATCCATCTATATTGACCTGCTTCCAAGTCACATCTTGAACTCAGGACTCCATCTCCAGACTTATTGTATCGCTCCTCTCTCTGACTTGGAATGCTTTCTCACCTTGGGTTCCTGATTTCTTTAGCTTCCTTCAAGAGTCAGCTCTAATCTTACCTTCTGGCAAGGTAGGAGAACATACCTTATCACTTCAAAGATCAACTCAAATCTCCCCACTCCCACCAATGGCACCCACTACCAGTCCCTTCCCTCTGAGATTGCTTTCCATCGATTCTTTACATATCCTGTGTTTTAATTATGAATGCTTGTTTGGTGGTACACCAAAGGAATATGGGCTCTCTGAGTTCAAATCTGGCCTCAGACACTTACTAGTTATATGACCCTGTGTAACTCATGTCACCTGTTGCCTCAGTTTCCTCATCTGTAAAATGGGGGTGATAATAATAGCAACTATCTTCCAGGGCTGTATGAGGATGAACTGTAATAAAAGTTTGAAAAACAAAGCACAGTACCTGGGAAATATTAAAAGTTTAATACATTAGTGTTTCCTCCCATTAAAAATAATGAATATAAAGAATACAGGGACACTTGAGAAAAACTTCATGATGTGATGAAGAGAGAAGGAAGTAGAACCCTAAGAACAGTTTACAGAATGGCCAAAGTAACATAAAGGAAAACATGATGGGATGATTTCAGAACTCTAATTGACAGAGACACCAGTGATGATGTTCAGAAGAATCCCAAGTCAAGTATGATCCAGACCTCTAGGAAGGGTCTTCACATTCTCATAGGGAACCAATGCATTGACTTATTTTGCTTATTTGTGTTTCTTGGCTGTATGGAGTAGAAAAGGGTAAGTCATTGAGAAGGGAAAGGAATTTTGTTAAGCAATTTACAAATTCATCTTTTCGGATCACTGATTCAGAGGGTGCTAGAACAAGTAAGTGTAGAGAACAAGAAAAAATCAAACACTCCACAAGCATTAATTATATGACTACTATTGACTAGCCACTATTCTGGGCAATGGGAAAGGGGGCAAAAATGAGAGTCCCTGGCTTCAAGTAGCTCTATATCCTAGTAGGGCACTTGGTCCATGGGATGGCAGAATTGGTAGGGAGCTTAGAACAGGGGATGCTGCAATTAGGGGAGATCATAGAACATGGGAAGGCCCTTAGGGCATGGGATATCAAAGCTAGGAGAGATCTTAGAACAAAGGATGTCAGAACTTGAAAAGTCCTAAGATCATGGGATAGCAGATCTAGGAGGGAGCTTAGATAGGGGATGCCAGAGCTGGGAGGGTCTTTAGTACATGGGATGTCATAGTTGGGAGCAAGCTTAGAACACACAATATCAAAGTTCAGCAGGAGTTTAGAATAGGGACTTTTCAAAGTTGAAAAAGCATATTTATTTCCAATAGTCTTAACCTTTTTTGGCTCTTGGGCCCTCTGATTGTCCAGTAAATCCTCTGAACCCTTTCCCAGAATTGTTATTAAATGCATAAAATAAAATGCATTGGGTGACTCAGGAAACAAACTCTATTGGCATACAGATAGCAAAGTATTTCTGAAAATAAGTTCACTGGGCCCTAAGTTCTGATCTAGTCTAACACCTCGCTTTCTGGATTTAGAAATGAGACCAGAAAAGGGAAGTAATGAACCAAAGGGAAGAGGCCAGAGTCAAGGCTGAGACCTAATTTGGACTCCTTCCCTGCAACCTATCTGTCTCCAAGTCATCCTGGGCTCATCTGCTCATCTGATACCTAAGAGTGACTTTTGCTGCTAAGCAAAATACCTGCATAAGTAATGTTATAACCTATTCATTCATAAAACTCCTTCCACTGAGAGGCCTACAAAGACCATAGAGGCATGTCTAATGTTAGAAACTTGCTTAGAGTCAGTCAGACCCCACTCATTTTTGCAAAGTAGGGAGAGGGAAGGAAAATGGAAGGAGTAGGGGGGAGGCTAAGAGCCAGACAAAGGAGGCTCCTCACCTGAGAACCACCGAGCTGGAGTCTTATTCCTCCTAGTCCAGAGCTCCTTCCATCACCAAGACATTCCTCCAACGATAGATCATCCATCACCAACTCTCCTCCTCGTTGGGTTCTGAGCATGTGTATGTTACCAAGTTTGGTTGAAGGATTTGTCAGTTGTTGGCCTGCCTGTCCAACAGAATTAATGTTTTCCGTTTCTCCTCCAGTTTGCAAACTTTTAAAAAATTAATCCCATCATTTCAACAAGTGTAACAACTAAATTATCATCTTTACATGATTAAAGTGTCTGCCTCCACGTCTTTTCTTGGCAAACACTGCAAGCACATAATTTTACTAAATGTAATAAACCAACCATAGAACTATTAATTTTGCCATGGTATTCATAACGATTAGGAATGCATGAACCTGAAAATGATAAAAAACGAAAGAGAAGTGGAGAAATCGCATGAAATCTCTCTGGCCTCCCTCCACCGGCAGCCCTGGGATCGAAGATGCAGCCACAACCCAAGTAATAGGGACAGACTCAACTCCAACGAAATTTTGGAATAGGACTTTGTGATGGAACCGAGCAGAGCCACGCGGAAGAGTGACCTAGTCCAGTATGTTTGTACCGTATTCAATTATATGCAATAACCATTTATCCAGTTTGCTTCAATAAACTTTTTAAAAGTTTGCATCAAGTACCAATAATATGAAGCCATGAAGGATTGAAAAACAGTCTCTTTCTTCAAAGAGTTTCTAGTCTGGATAAGCTATCCTCCATGAGTCTCAATATCTTTGTAAAATAGAGAAAAGATTTTATATGAGGGGTTTTTTATCACAGCTCAACAGTATCATTACATCCTATGTATAGTAACTACGCAATAAATGTTTGACAAGAAAAAAAATAACAGTCTCCTGGGAGGTCAAAGGACGGGATGGAGTAGGATGGCGGGGTAGGGACAATAGATAAACAGAAAAGTAAATAAAATATATTTTCTTGACATTTCGTAAATGTGCTCCCCTTTCTCTCCAATCTCTGGCACCACCCTGGTGTAGACCTTCATGGTGTTGAGATGACTCTTCTAGATGGTCCCCTTTCTTAAAACCTCCTAAAGCAATATGATGGTACAGTGAATACAGCAGTGGACTTTGAGTCAGAAAAACTCATCTTCCTAAGCTCATCTTCCATCTGGAAACTTCTCTCAACAAGTCATCAGAGTATGGCAATTTAGAATAGTATCAGGTGCCCAGCAAGTCTGAGAGGTCCAGACTATATCCTAGACCAGAAAGTTGCTCAGGCAAGTTGGGACCAATTAGTTTTCAGAAATCTAAGGGTTGAAGGAACTTGCATCTGGAAAATCCTGGTTGTTTCACAAAGTTTGTGCTGGGATACTATTGTGTTCTATGAAATGATGAAGGTGATGATTTCAAAGAAACATTGGTAGACTTGTATGAACTGATGCAAAGTTAGCAGAATCAGGAGAACAAAATTGTAAAGATGAACACCTTTGAAAACAAAATGAACAATCACAAATCCACAGGAATCACAATGTATGATGACAAGTAATGGATTCAGAGGGCAATTGAAGTATATTTTTTGAAGATGTCCTGATGAAGGAAATTGCTTGGATTAAGTATTTGTAATAGTTTTTATTTTTCTTGGGGTTTTCTTATCTGTAGGAGAAAGGGAAGGAAGAAGGAAAGAATTTGGGACTGAAAACAAATATAATTGAATAATAAAAAAGAAATGTTCATTGAATCCATGCAAGTATGATCTCAAGGGCTGAGAGAAGAGAAGAGAGTCTGGGAAAAATCCTTGGTGGATATCCACAATTAGGGAAAATAGATGATGACCTGGGAAAGGTGACTCAGAAGGAAAAGTCAAACCAGGAAAAAGAGAACTAAGTAACAGGAGGAAAGGATGATGATGATGATGATGATGATGTTTGTCTTTCACTCTTGAAGAAGATAATGATATCAGGAAGGTGATATCATGACAAACAAATGAATTGGATTTAAGTGAGTGGATACTCTGCTAAGGCACCAGTCTTACTTTTTCCTCCAAAGCTGTCTGGGTCCAGTGGCCTGATAGAAATCAAGATGACTTCATCCTAGGGGCAGCTAGGTGGTGCAGTAGATAGAGCACTGACCCTAGAATCAGGAGTACCTGAGTTCAAATCTGACCCCAGACACTTCATAATGACCTCTGTGGCCTTGGGCAAGTCACTTAACCCCATTTGCCTTGCAAAAAAAAAAACCTAAAAAAGGAAAAGAAAAAGAAAGATGACTTCATCCTAAATGCAAGGCAATTAGGGTTAAGTGACTTGCTCAAGGTCAAACAGCTAATATACATTGAGCATCTGAGGTAAGATTTGAACTCAGGTCCTGCTGACTCCAAGACAGGTGCACTATCCACTGCATCACCTAACTGCCTCAAAGAGGAGTTGGCCATGTCAAAGGATGTAGAGTGTTCTAGAAAGATGAAGATTGAGAAATGGCCATTTAATTTGACAACTACGAGATCATTGGAAGCTTTGGAGAAAACAATTTCTGTAGAATGATGAGATCAGAAGCTAGATTACAGAGTTTGAGAAGTGTGAAGAGAGAAGAATAGAAGCACCAAATATGGTCTGCTTTTTCAAGGAATTTGGCAAAGACTAGGAGGAGATCTGTTGATCTTGGTGAGCAGGGATGGAAGGATTCATTGAGTTTTTAATTTGCTTTTCTGAGGAAAGGAAGGAAAGTTTATAGAGAATAAGAAAGAAGTCTGTTCAGTCTTCACTTCCTTACTAAGGGACTTAAAATAAGGTTTTGTTTTGTTATTATGAAAGAGGCAGGAAAGACAGAATAATGAATGGAGATCTGATCTCTTAGCTCAAGCACTGTCTTTAACAAATATGAACTAGCACCCTGGGCAAGTCACTTAAGCTCCAAATACTATAGATAGTTCTTGAAGACCATAAGGTGGTGACCAGACCTAGAAGAGAGAAATTCCTTATCCGATAGATCTCTTCATAAATGAAAAGACATGTCTGTTCATAATCTTTTAATGATGCATTTAACAGGGGCAACTAGGTAGCACAGTGGCTAGAGCATCACCCCGGGACCTGAGTTCAAATATGACCTCAGATTCTTAATAATGACCTAGCTGTGTGGCCTTGAGCAAGTCACTTGACCCCATTACCTTAAAAAAACTTTAAAAAATGATGGATTTAACAGTCATTAAAAGTATTTCAATATGCAATAAAAATCAATAGAGAAACTTGTTTAAAAAAACCTGTGAATGTACAGTTCTTATGTTTATTTTTTAAGAAATACATTTGCATATACAGACAGCTCTAATTTTGCACAAGTAGACCATTCGGTAGACTTTTCTGTAAAGGAATTTTTATTCAATGCAAATTTGCCTGTGGATATGGGAAAGGGAAGAAGGGGGGAAGCAGAAAGAGGACTGTCCATGTGTAGAGGGAGAGGGATGACAGTTCGAGCACATGTAGGGACCAGAGACAGAGAAGCAAAACACACAGTAGCAGGCTCTCTTGGGGTCTGTTCTCTTTTCACTTGGTACTGGCAGGAAGGGGATTGAGGGAGGTAGGGAAGGAGGGAAGGATATCCAAGCCAAGGGGCAAGCAGAGAGAGTGGGGGAGGGGGAGGGAGGAGGAGGGGGAGGGGGAGGGGAAGGGGAGGGGAAGGTGGAGGGAGAGAGAAGTCAAAATACTGTAAAATCAATTGATACAGGTGATATTTGGATTGAAGATTTCTTTCCAAATTCTTTACATAAAGTTGAATTTGTATAATGAGAGTTGAGGTAAAGCAAGAACTGTCTGTCTATTAAGAGATAGCTAGACAGATAGACAAAGAAACAGAGAAAGAAACAAAGAGACAGAGAGAAAGAGAGAAGAAAAAAGAGAAATTTTAACAGGGTAGTACCAAAACAACTTCCTTGTATCATTTATTCTAAGCATAATTAAAATATGCTCAAACTGAGTTCTAAGGGTTACTAGTCACCAAGTCTGGAATCAGGAGGACTTGAGTTAAATGTGGTCTCAGATATTTACTGATTGTATGACCACTTAACTTTCTGACCACTCAGTTTCATCATCTATAAAATGAATTGGAAAAAGAAACAGCAAACCACTCCAGTATCTTAGCCAAGAAGACCCCAAACGCAGTCATGAAGAATCATGATGTGACTGAAATGGCAGGAAAGCAAAAATCAAACTACCACGTGAATATATTATAGAAGTAGATCAAATAATGAGAAAGATAATCTGAAAGAACAACAGGTCAAGAATTTCAAGAAAATAGAATAGGAAAAAAAACCCAAAAGTGAAGGTTCTGGCTAAATATGTATATATGTATATACATATATATATATATATATATATATATATATATATATATATGTATATATATATATATAGAGAGAGAGAGAGAGAGAGAGATACACACATAACAAATGTTAGTTCATTGAAAAAATAGACAATAAATAGAAAAGCAGAATAAAGTAAGCAAAATGCAGAACAAATAAAACATGAGCGCTTCATGTATGATAAACCCAAGGATGTCGGTGCTAGGAAAAGGATTCTCTGTTTCATCCAATAATCTAGGTAAACTGAAAAGTAGTCTAGAAGAAATCAGATTTAGACCAACATCTTATATAATATACTACAATAAAGTCCAAATGGATTCAGTACCTAAATATAAAATATTGACTCACTTTTTTTTTAATTAAAAGAGAAAGACATATCTTTATAGCTACTGATGGGGAAAACTCAATGTAATAAAGGGATAGAGATGACCATAAAAGATAACATGAACAATTTTAGTGACTTAAAATTGAAAAGTATGCAGTTAGAATTTGAAGAACAGTCACTAGTGGGAACATTTCTTCATGTCAAATATTTCTAAAAACATTTTAATATTCAAAATAAACAAATAAATGAAAACAAGAAACCCTGCCCCATAGAGTTAAATAGGCAGATCTGAAAAGAAGAAATAAAAACTATTAACAACCATGTGAAAAATGTTTCAAATCATTAATGATTAAAGAACTAAAAATTAAAACATACATGCTGTCTCCTTAAATACTGCAACTTCCTTGTTCCTCAAACTACTCATCTTCCATAATCTATTTGTAACCACTTTCATGTCTTCCATTACCATTTCAAATGCATACAGGGATGGCCATACCTTTAATCTTGTCATCACCCATAAATATTCCATTTCCATGATTAAGAACTATATAATTAACTTATCTAATCATAATCTATCATTCCTTCTCTCCCTATGCCTAATTCTTCCTCTGCCTTCTCAGCACCTTGTCATCCATGTTCTGACCACCTTTCCATTCCCAATCTCAACCCCTCAGTGAACCAGTTCAAAGCTAGACTATTGCTCCTCTTGAATCCCTTGTTTTCTCATCCAGTCAAACCTCACATCTGACCAACTTCAAAGAGGATAGGATCACTCCCACCATCTTTCTTCTCCGTCCTTGCTCACATGTTATAGAATGGAACTAAAACATGTCACATAATAAATACTGCTGACATGATCCATGACAAATTGATGTTATATGAACTCCATTACACCTTTACTGCAGTATGGCAATCTACTCCTCTCTAACTGATACTCTGTCCCATTTCCCATAGTGGCCATCTTTAACTAACTTCTCACCAACATTCCTTGTCCTCAACCTCTCACCTGAAGAGCTCTCTCAATACTTTAGTGAAAATACAGAGGCCATTTGAGCTTCTCTCTTCTCTCCCTCATACCCCCCTGCCACTGTCAATACCACTCAACTCAATAAACTCCAGTGGAATATTTACACTTCCAAGAGCAAATAAAAACTTTTCTATTTAGCATTTATAATCCTTCTGACATGTCTAGTCTTGCTGGTCCTTTTGGCGTTTCTCATCCCCACCATTCCACCTCCCAGCTCCATGACTTAGCATTGTCCACTCCTCAGGCCTATAATATCTTTCCTCCTCACGACTTTCCATCTCCTAGCTTCCCTAGCTTCTTTAAATCTCAGTTCAAATCCAACCATTTAAATGAGGTCTTTCCTGGGGCCCCACTCTCTAAAACCACTGCTCATACTTTCTGTCTGTGATCATCTTTCTTCTTTTATTTTGAAGGTCTAATAAGTACCAAACTATTTGTGGGTTGTCTCTCCCAATAGACCATGAGTTTCTTGATCGATTGACCTTTGGACATCATCCACCCCACATAAAACATCCTTTTTTACTCCAGTTTCTGATTAGAGGAGGTCTGGTATTCTAGGACTTTATTCTCTTCAAGGGGGAGGTGTCCCATAAGGGCTGGCTCTAGATTTCCCTCTCTATATAAAACCATGACTGTGCTCCCCCTCCCTGCCAGGCCCAGGAAAGGTCAGGATCTTGTATTGTACCACAGTGTAATGCAGGTTACATTTTCTCTTAGGATCATCTCTCTCCCTTTCTAGCATCCTCTTTCTTCCTTCTCCCAGGTCCAGGGTCTCTGTCCATTTGGAATGAGAAAGAAATTGCCCTTCTTCCTTTCCAAAGCAACCCTTGTGATTGCACACTTAATGCCCTCCCTTACCATCTTCTCTAGCAAATAGCCCCTTCTAACATCTCATCAACCTCCCCTCTTCTTCTCTCCTATTCTTCCTCCTCCTCCTCCTTCTTCTTCATCTACTTAGTTTTTATCTTCATCATCATCTTCTTGTATCTTTCTCTGTCTCTGTCTCTTATCTCTGTGTCTCTGTCTCTGTTTCTCTCATCCTCAATCTCTCCTTTTCTATTAATTCCTCCTATTGGAAGCTAACTAAGGAAATTGCAATATTATGAAACAGAAAACGTCCTACTATAAGGGTCTTACCAAGGATTGTTTGGAGGAAGAAAAGGGGACTGGGGGGAGGGGACAGACCTGCTGTTTCCCAATGTTTGTTCTGCTTGACTTAGAAGACAGAATTAAGTACAACTGGGATGAAAGGCAAAAGGAAGGAGAGATGCTCAAGCTCACTAGTCAGTTACAGAGAGGGAGATTTTAGTTTGATTTCAAGAAAAACTTCCTCATAATGAAAGCTGCCTCCCAATTGAATGGGCTGCCTTGGAAGGTAGTGATCTCCCCATTCCAGGAGTTATTCAAACAGAGACTGGATGATCATTTGTGCAGAGTGTAGAGAGGGGATTCTCAATAAAGTCTGGGCTGATCTATCTGTTCTTTGAGATCCCTTCCAGCTCAGAAATTCTGTGATTCGAAATAATCTGAGTCCAAATTCAAATTCAGTAGGAGAAGGAGGAAAGGGGCTCCAGAAAGGGGGAAGATGATCTCTAAGGGAAAAAAAATTCCCTATATCAATGTGATCCTAGTTCCTGACTCTCCCTGGGCCTTGAGGGAGGTCATAGTCACCATTTCTATAGGGTGGGAGATCTGAAGCTGGCCCCTAGAGGACATACTCTTCCAGAAGGGACCATTGGACAGAACGTCCAGAACTCATCTGTCAGGATGGCTCCATTGCCTGCAGGCCAGTATGACTTCTCTCTTCCTGTGTGTTTGCATCCTTCCCCTGCCAGACTATTAGCTCCTTGCTGAACACACAGCAATCTGCCAAAAAGTATTAACAGGCCCTGAGGCTGAAAGAACAGAAGCCCAGTGTCCAGAACACTGGAAGAGGACCTTCACGATCATGTGGTCCAAGGCTCTCATTTGCCAATAAAGGAAATTGGAATCCCAGGAAAATTAGTGTCATGCTTCAAGGAGGAAGGCCCAATGTTATCATCTGAACTCACAATGGACATCAGATTCCAGAAGCAAAGGTCATCTATTCCCAACTCATTTGCTCACATAAACCTCAGAAGTAACTAAAGGTTTTGCTCCAAGACAGCATGGCATCACATTAGGGATCCGTAGCCTGAGATATGCAAATGGGTTGGGGTAGTTTTAATATTTTGATAACTATATTTTCATTAGATTCAGTATATTTTCATTATATTTATATCCTCTTCCTTATTTTTTGCATTTAACAACAGGATTCTGTCAGAGGATCCCTGATGCAGTAAAGGAATCTTGCCATAGTAGAATGCTGAATCTGGAATCAGTAAAACCTGGGTTCGAGATCCTGCCTCTGACATATATTAATTATAAAATCATAGGGGAGTCACATAACCTCATTGGGCCTCTATTTGCCTCTTGGTAAAATGCACGGGTTATTCTATTTTCTCCCAATTCACAATCTATAATTGGATAAACAGGACAAGGAATAATCTATCCTTCACTTGAAAATCTCCACACAAGCTCTTTCCATCCTGCATCTCTTACCAGCTCTCATCGGCTTTGGTCAGACTAGACATCTAGTAGATTGGGTTCAGATCTGGGCACCATCTTTAAGAGATGGTTCATTTTTCTTGAATGACTGACCAGCATGGAGAAAGGGCTGTAAGAAGTGATATATCTGGTGCGGTGGATAAAGCACTGGCCCTGGAGTCAGGAGGACCTGGGTTCAAATCCGATCTCACTTAATAATGACCTAGCTGTGTGGCCTTGGGCAAGCCACTTAACTCCTTTGCCTTGCAAAAACCTAAAAAAACCTAAAAAAAAAAAAAGAAGTGATATACCCAGAGGGAATAAGTGACCTAGAGAAGACTGAAGCTCGCATGAAGAACTCTTCTAGAATGGCTTCCAAGGTTTTCAAACAGAAGAGAGACGAGATCTATTCTATGCTGGTCCACTGAAGAGGATTTGGGTTATAATGAGAAGTTATATGAAGGCTGGTTCAGCAGAATTTGAGGAAGAGCTGTCAATTCACTCAAATTTTCTAATAATGGATCTTGTATTTATATACTGGGTGTCTATTAGAGATCCTGGCTTAATAAATGTTGTTATTCAGTTGACTGGATTACTTAAGGGAGTAATGAGCCCCTCAAAGATGGGGGTATCCAAGTAGAGACTAGAAGGTCATCTGACAGGGAGGGATAGAGGGGAGTCTCAATACCTTGCCTCTCTTAAGATTCAATACTTCTAAGATTTCATAATTCAAGATGACATTGGCTAGATCCTCATTGGTTTCTTCACTGCTGTCTGTATTTTCCTATCCAGATGCTCTCTTGGCCTTAAGAATAACGAGTCACATTCTAGGGAAGGGCCTTCTTCATGGTATTGATCCCTTAGCCAAGCACTGGCAGCAGGATCTGGCCCGCCCATTCCTCCTGGAAGGGGACCGTCAAAGTCGTTAAGGCTGACCATTTCCAATCTGGAAGCATGGCGGGCCCTGGGGGCCAAAGCCGGCAGACTGCTACTGGCAAGAGAAATGACCTAAATATTTGCACAGGAGTCGCCGGCTGCTTCTCCTTCCTTTCCTTACTCAGTCTGGGTAAGGAAGGTCAGATGCATGGCTCTTTGCCTTCTCCAAAGCCTGCAGAGTCTTCTGGACAGACATCTATGGGGACAACATGGGGAGAAAACAGGCCCCAGGAATGATCAGTCATTGTCACAGAAATGGAAATGAACACAGCCTTCACTGGCCCCACGTTATATAGCAGGATTCAAAATTAATACTGTTGAGATCACTACCATGCTTCCAGTCACCAAGGCTGGTGTCCCAGGTGAAATCTTTATTCTTTTATTCTTCTCTCTCTCTCTCTCTCTCTCTTTCTCTCTCTCTCTCTCTCTCTCTCTCTCTCTCTCTCTCTCTCTCTCTCTCTCTCTCTCTCTCTCTCTCTCTCTCTCTCTCTCTCTCTCTCTCTCTCTCTCTCTCTCTCTCACACACACACACACACACACACACACACATACACACACACACAGAGTTATGCACACACATACCACCTGGAGAGCCATCTCTTATAACAAAAAGTATAATTTTTAAAAGCTCAAACATGCTTCACCAAAGATAAGAGAATGTACTTTCACTTTTTGGAAGAGATGAGGGGGGCAGCTAGGTGGCACAGTGGAGAGAGATCCTGAGTTCAAATCCACCTTAGTCACTTAATTGCCTAGCTGTGTGACCTTGGGCAATTTACTTTGCCTTAAATTAATTAATTAATTAAATTAAAAAAGAGGTGAGGGCTATCCATGTGGAATACTGTGTCTAATGTTGCACGTTTTCACTATATATGTTAATTTTACTAAACTGGGGTCGGGTTGTCCCTTTTTAATTTTTTTTAAGTAAGGAATAGCTCTCTGGAAAGAAGAAAGGAAGAAGGTATTGTAAAATATAGATACGAAAAGAGAAGGATAAAATTTACTGGGGAAAAATATAAAAGAGAAAGAGGAAAAAAAAGCATTTCAATTGAACAAACTGACACATCAATTGACGCTGAGAGTTCATGCCGTGTCCCACAGCCATATTCTCCAATAAAGAAGGAAGGGGTGGGGTTGTTTTCTCATCTCTTCCCTGGCCCAAAGTGAGTCCTGTGATAAACAATGTTCAGTTGTTTGTTTTTTAGCTTGTTTCTTTTGCATTGAGGTAGTAATTGAGAAAAATGCTTATCTGGTTCTACTAGTTTCATTCTGCATCTGGTCACATATATCAATAAAACTTCTCATGAATTCAGTATCATTATTGCTGAACACTGCAAGCTATTCAGGCTCTCAGGTTTCCAAAGCATTTGTCCCCAACATGATCCCCTGAAATAAGACTGAGAGTCTAATGAGGGTCATCACCTCCCCCTGCTCCATCAGGGGCACTTACCATGGCATTGAGTCAGCACCTTGGCTTCTTCTGGTGAGATGCTTGCTTTGGTCTCTGGAATTAAGGTTATGTGAGATCACAGGTTTCTGGTTGTTCTCCATGGAGGAAAGGACCACCATATTGAAGAGAACAGCCCACTCTGAAGGAACAACTTCCCATTCAGTGGACTTCAGACAGAAAACTAATGGTGATTCTTTTTCCTCATCTTCTAGTCTATAGTGGGATGCTTCTGCAGACTCAGGAAGTTATCATGGCTTCCATTACATGAATTCATGAGCTTATATATATAAGATTAAGATAGAATCTGAAGCACCTTGCATTGTTTGACTTACATTGATCACAGATCACCAGAGTTCCTGAATTGAGTTATAGAGCTGGTTACCATCTTGACAGGTGGACAAGTTGGAAGCTCCTGGCTCTGATGGATGAGATATCCATCAGAAAACGACTTCTGAAACATGTTCTCAAGGGAAATGATGACCAATGCCAGCAAAGGTTCCAGGACAGGCTTCTACTAGTTCTAGTTATAGATGTGTTTTGGGTTGGTTCGCTTCCACTGAGCTGACCCCATGCCTTGACCTTTCCCAGTGATACAAGCTAAACTAGAAGAAACCCCAAGCCTGTTCCCCAGAAGAGATGGTCAATGTTACACATGGACAGAACATAGAATATTAGAGATGGGAGGGGCCTAAGAACAGGGAATGTCAGAGCTGGAACAATCTTGGAACAATAACATCAGAAGTGGGAGGACCCTTAGAACAGGGAATGATAGAGCTCAAAGAAACCTTAGAACTGTTAGAAGATACTGTAAATATTTATTACAAACAAATGAAAGACTGCATTTCATAGCAGGTAATCAGAAAAAATCAATTATTACACACTTAATATTTTCCAGCCACTTTGCTAATCCTAATCCCATGATCTTCCCAACAACCTCAGGGAGGGGGTTTTTATGATCCTCCTTTTATCGTTGAAGAAACTAGGCAGGCAAAGGTGAAGAGTCAGAATTAGTAAGCATACGAGGTAAGATTGGAACTCAGGTCTTCTGAATCCAGACCCTCTGCACCATCTGGTTGCTTTAAAGTTTGAAGGACCTTTAGTGTCCTTGGATATAACTCTCTCAATGTAGAGATGGGAGGCCTAGAGAGAGCCCATGTGCTGCCTATAGTCAGATCAATAATAAAGCAAAAAGAGGTCAACAAGCACCTTGAGGGCAGAGACCATCTTTTGTCTCTTTTTGTATCTTCAGAATTTAGCAAAAAGTCTGATACATAATAGGAGTTTCATAAATGTCACCTGATCAATTGTTTCTGATACCAAGCCCAGAGCTTCTCCTCACTAGGATTCAGAAGGTCAGACCCCTATGGTAGTCCGGAAACCTCTGTTGAAGACATCAGGAGGAGAAAGACCTTGCTAGACCTTTGACAGTCTAAACTTTGACTGTGGTAGATTTAGCTCTAGCAGTCCAGTTGCTGATTGGCCCCATGCTTCATGGAATTGGCTCAGAATGCTCTCTAGTCTAGGAATGCTGCCTCCTTGCCTTCCCTAGGAACCCTTGTGGCACTGGAACCTTTACTCAGATGTTTTGAGGGCAGCCTTGAAATTCCACTTTATGTGGAAAAATTTGCTCCATTGGAAGAAAGACTATCAGAGTCAGCTCAGAATTAGTGTAGAGAATACAGACCTGAGTGTTAGGGGACCTGGAACTTAATCCTGACCTTGCCACCTGCCCAGCTGGGTGGGTGAGGCTCCATTTCTCCTTTGCGGATCACATTTTCCTCTGAGTATGGTTGCAATTCTCAAGAACAGGGATCTAATTGTCAGTTTGCAACTTCCTTCCACCAAAATCCCACCTTCTACAAGAAGTCTTCCCAAACCTCTCCTAATTCTAATGCTTTCCTCCATTAATTATCTCCAATTTATTCTGCCTATGGTTCACTCTGGAGAAGTGTATAGTCCTTCCCTTAAATCCAATTCATTTACATATCATGGCTTCACCTCCTTGAAGTCTTGGTCTTCTTTGAAAATGAATGACAATAGCAATCTATGGCTATTTACTTACATGTTGTCTCCTTTAGATTTTAAGTTCCATGAGGGCAGGATCATCTTTTTGCCTCTTTTTGTATCCCCCAGTGCTTTGCACAACGTCTGGCTGTCTATAGGCACTTAAATTTAATTACTTGATTAACTCCTCCTTCTATGATTAAATTTGATTAACTTATCTAACTACTCCTTCTATGACAATAGGCAAGTCACCTCCCTTCCTGGGCCTCAATTTCTCCATCTAAAAAATGGGGAGAAAACATGTACCATTGATCTCAAAGCTGTTGCAGGGATCAGATGTAACAATGAATATGAAAAGGTTTGTATAACCATAGACCAAATTCAAATGTCAACTCTGATGACTTATTTTTTCCCACTGTACCATGATGATAATAATATCAATAAAAGAATTTCCTTTCCCACAACTGCAAAGCCCTTTCCCCACAATATTGTAAGTAAGGTACATTCATGAAGTCATAAGACATTATATCTCAAACTGGGAAGGACTTCAAAGGTCATCTACCTTCAATACCCACATATTAAAAAGGGGAAACTGAGACCTAGGGAGGATGAGTGATTTAACCACTGTCACTCAGATTGAAAGCAACAGAGTTCATCCTCAACCCCAAGTCCTGTTGCTCCAAATCTTAAATTCCAACCTCAGATACTTCCTAGATGAATAATCATTTATCCTCTGTTTGCCTCAGTTTCTTCATCTGTGAAATGAGGATGATTATCTTCCAGGGTTGATAGGAGTATCAAATGAAAAAAATGTATAAACTGTAGATTTTAAAGCACTGTGTGTTATTATTTTTTCATTTCCACTGTCTTTTTTCCCCATCTAGAATGTTCTCTAGTCATTTCTGAAGCTATCCAATCAATCATTCAACACAAATTCATCAAGTCTCCTGTTAAAAGGCATGTCCAAAAAGTAACTCCTGACTGGTGCCTTGATTCTAATGACTGAAGCAGCTTCAAAGATGATTGGTAACTGAGCCAGGAGGAACCCCTCCCTTCAGTCGTCTATTAGGACAGTTAGATGACGGACCTGAGTCCAAATCTGACCTCAGATAATTACTAGGCATAAGTCACTTCACCCTGATTACCTGGCATCCAGGGCCACCTCCAGTTGTCCTGATCCATATCTGGCCCCTGGACCCAGATGGCTCTGGAGGAGAAAGTGAGGCTGGGGATCTTGCAAAGCCCTCCATCACTCAAACCCAATTCATTTGTTGTCATGGCATCACCTCTGATGTCATAGTCTTCTTCAAGTCTTAAGACAAATAACATTATAGTTGTGGAAAGATTCCATGACATCTTTCTTTTGAGGTTATTTTAGGGATCTAGCCCCTAGACTTCCATCAGGATTGGGGAGGGAAAGGAAGACCTTTTTATTTCCCACTGCCACCATCCCCAATAGTGACAAAGAGAAGTTATACGCACTTAGCAGTTCAGGACAACTATGAGAGCTCTGACTTGGAAGTCAGATGACTTGAATTCAAGACTTGAACTCAAGTCTTTAATATGACTTTGTCCACTAATATTGGGTCTTGATTTTTGTATCTCGCAATCATTTAGTCAACATTTATTGAACACCCACCATTATGCACTGCTGTAAGTGTTATCAGAGGGGGAGGTTCAACTAGATGATCTCTGGGCTTCCCTTCTAGAACTAGGATCCTGAGCTCTGTGCTTTCCTGGGACATATGAAGCAGATCTTCAAGTCCTTGGCTGCCAATTTCTACTGAGAGTTACTTTTCTTGAGCGTATTCTCCAACTCTCCATTGTAAGAGATAGAACTTTCTAGAATTAGCAGCTACTTCAAAACGTTTAGTGTCTGCTTGCATCTAGTCTAGGTGCAATAGGTCCACAAAGTTGTCTTTACCTCCTTGGGTCAAGTTATATTAGAATATATATTATATATTGTGATCCACATTTCACAGATTAGGAAACTGTGGCAAACAGAAGTTAAACACGTTGCCCAGGATCATGAGACTAATAAGTGACTGAGTTCATAATGAATTAATGTCTTATGCTTTAAATATTCATAAATGTTTATTTATAAGCTTTTCTAGTTGTCATTCCTTTGTTGTAGAAGGAATAAATAAATGTCCTATACCCAATATATATTTCTAACATGGCATAGCTTTTCTAGAGGGTAACCAGGCCAATCCTTTTTGGGGAGACCCCAGCCATGACCAATGACTAAGCTTTATTTTCGAGCTTCCCAATCACTCCCAAAGTTCTGCCCCAGTGTGGAAGCATAATGACCCAGAAAGATGAGAGAAGGCTAATTACCTTTCCTTGGACTCAGGTTGCCCCAGAATGAATCTAGGCTTCAAGTGATCCAGAGCAGGTCACTTCGGTGAGAGGGAGGAAACTTCCACCTAGGTGGTTAGTTCTAAAGGTGAAGATAAAATATGATAAATAAATAAATACAAAGAAATGCAGGTAATTTCTTGGATTAAGGTGACATCATTCTTCAATTCCCACATCTACAGGAGCTTGACCAAGCAGTTATGGAATACAATGACTAGAACTCTGGACCTAGAATCTGGAAGACCTGATAAATTCAAATCCAATCTTAGATACTCTATTCATAAGTCATTTAACCTATGTATGCCTCAGTTTTCTCATCTATAAAATGGAGATAATTATAGCACCTCCCCCCCCAGGTTACTGTATGGATTGATTTAGATAATACTTGAAACTTGATTAATGGATTAAATAACTTTAATATTTAGAAGGTTCCTTAGCAGCAATGACTGATTCCAAAAGAGTCATCAGGGGAACTCAACCAATTCCATAACTCTAGGCAAGTCACTTATGCTTTCTGGGTCTCAATTTCCTCATCTGTAAAATAAAGGAATGGAAATAGATAGCCTCTGAGATCCTTTTCTGCTCTAAGTTTATGATATTCCAGTAATCAAATGATCAGAGCAGAAATTTCAATTAACTTGAATGCCCAGCTCCAACGAGTTCTAGCTGGAGCATACCTACTCTCCATTCTTTCATGTTCTGATTCTTCCTGGTATGGTCACTGGGGCCTCCTTTCTAAGTGTCGCCTTCATTTGGCTAAAGGAACCAGTCAGCTGCCTTCCTGCCCAGAAGACAGTGCCAGCTTCCCCCAGGCTCCAGCCTGTGGCTGAAGCACCCTCATCCATCAAGACCATCCATTTTCTGTGAAGCTCTCGGTGTGGAGTGCATGACCCACATCTATGGTGGCAAGTCCAGGAGATGTACAAGGCTATATTTGCTGAAGAATTGGAAAGAAAATCAATGAGAACATTGTAGCCAAAGCAGTTTCGGAAGGAGCCCAGCCTTGCCCAGAAGTGAATATTACTCGGGACTAAATTGTTTTTCTCATCGGGCAGTTTGTTCTAAAAAGTCAGGTCTAGCCTCCCTGCGAACCCAATAAGTCTTTCAGTTGGACTGGAAACTCCACATTTTTCCTTTTTAGAAAAATGTCAAAGACATTCCTCTGTTTCATTATTCTCTGTTGTTTCTACTTTTCCTGCTGGTAAATTGCTAGCAGAGGGAGGCCAGATTCTGCCGCCTTCAGGGGCTCATGCGCCAGGCCCAGGCTGGACGCCGGCCCAGACTGTCTGGATGGGGCTCAGCCCTGGACAGCCCCGTTGTTTGACTTGGCCAGCATTGGGGATTCTTCTCTGCCGACCCCCCCCCTCCCACCAACCCCAGGAGGCCCGGCCGATTTACAGCACTGACCCCTGGAGAGGGAGGCTGGGCCAGATGGGCCCCCTCCCCCAGTACCCCCACTTGTCTTAGCAGGCACTGGCTCCCTCTCCATCTGTCTCAATTGTCTTCTTTCTCAGTTTCGATTCCTTACTAGATTTCTCTCTGTCTACCTACATTGCTCTTGGAAGTTATCTCTTTCACTGAGTCTCTCTGTCTCTTTGGTCTCTGACTCTCTGACTGACTCTCCATGTCTGTGTCTCCAAGTTTTTGTTCTCTTTCTGCCTATTGGTGTTTCCATGCCTAGGTTGCTGCTCTCTTGGTGTCTCTGGGATTTTGCTTTGGTCTCTCTGTATGCTGTGCTCTCTGGTTCTCTATATGTCTTCATCTTTCTAGCTGACTTTTTTTTCTCTTGGTCTGTTTTGTCCCCCTTCCTATATCTCTCTTCTCTTTCCATAACTCCCTTTGTTCCTTCCGCCTCTCTCATTTTTATTCTTATTTTATCTTCTTTATGCTTCTTCATTCACTCCCCATTATCTCTCTCTGTCCCTATTTCTCTTCCTCCCTCTTTTTATCTCTTTTTCTCTTTTTTTATCTCTTTATCTCTTTTTCTCTATCTATCTATGTCTCTTTCTCTCTCTCTCATCTCTCTGCCTTTCTCGCTCCCTTTTAATCTGTCTCTGTTTCTCTGTTTGTCTCTCATCTCTTTCCCTATCATCTCTCTATCTCTTTTGTATCAAGCTCTCCCTTTCTATCCATCTCTATCTCTGTCTTCTTTCTCTCCTCTCATTTCTATATCTCTTTGTGCCATCTGTCTTTCTGTCTGTCTCTCATCTCTGTGTGTGTGTGAATCTGTCCTTTTTGATCTCTGTCTCTCTCATCTATCTATGTATCTATGTATGTATGTATGTATGTATGTATGTATCTATCTATCTATCTATCTATCTATCTATCTATCTATCTATCTCTGTGTGTCAATCTCTCCCTTTCCATCTGTCTTTGTTTATGTGTCTTTCTCTGTCTCTCATTTCTCTCTGTGTCAGTCTCTCTATCTCTATCTGTCTTTCTGCCTCTGTCTCTCTGCCTCTCATGTCTCTATCTCTTTGTGTCATCTCTCTCTCTCTCACTGTCTTTATCTTTCTGAATTTCTTTTTCTGTCCCTCTCATCTATCTCTCTCTCTCTCTCTCTCTCTCTCTCTCTCTCTCTCTCTCTCTCTCTCTCTCTCTCTCTCATCCTAACATTATAATAATCTCTTAAATGCTATGATTCCGTGACTCCATGATTCCAGATTCTACTGAACTGAGGGGATGGACATACCTAGAGATTCCTGAGAACTTGTCAGCAATGCCATAAAAACAGCTGATTTTCCCCATCTTAGTGTGATTTGAAGCAATCTGAAAAGATGACAAGAGTCCTGACTCAAAGTCAGGTGACCTAATCTGACTGTGCCATTGTTCACGTGTGTGCCATTGGACATACTCTCTGAGCCTCATTCTTCCCATCAATAAAATTGCACAATCTCTCTTATAGATCATTTCAAATTCAACTTTAAAAAATACTTCTTTATTGAAAATTTAGTATGCTAATCCCTCAAAAGTACAGGGATCAAAGTGGCATAGGCCTTTGCTCTCAAGGAGTTTACGTCCTCCCTAGAGGAGGGCGAACAACAGTGGAAGGATTTCCAATGTCAAGTTAAGCTTTTGAAGGAAAATAGGGATCCCATAAGGCAGCAATGAAGAAAAACTGCACTTCATTCATGGAGATAGATGGAATGAAGAGTTTTATAAATGCACAAGAGTCTGGCTTAGTTGTAACGTAGTGGTAGTGATGGTTAATAATGAGACTGAGTTGGAAAGATGTTGTCCCAGTCCAAGGACACAAATAGCAGAGTCCCTCAGTCATTTGACTCCCAGGTCAATCAGTGCTCCCCACTCTTCACAGAGCAAAGAATAGACAATTGTCATTTGTTGGATTTTAAAAACTGCAGGGGCGACTAGGTGGTACAGTGGATAGAGCACCAGCCCTGCAGTCAGGAGGACCTGAGTTCAAATCTGACCTCAGACACTTAATAATCACCTAGCTGTGTGGCCTCGGGCAAGCCACTTAACCCCATTGCGTTACAAAAAAAAAAAAAAAACTAAAAAAAACCCCAGCAAATCTCAGAAGCATTAGCCTCTGGGAGAGGTAATCTATATTTAACTGGGAAGACTGGAAAGCAATTTGCCAAATGAAAAAAAAATTGATTTCAATCATTATGTTTATACTATGTAAGAAGGAAGCAAATGAAATAGGGAAGGAAATACATGAAGGAAAAAAGAAAACATTTAAAAAAGAACAGAAGGAAATACCTTTCCCAGCTATTACTAGTGGGGGCAGTTGTAATTTAAGAAGGACCAAGGACTATAAAGATATCATTTTGATTTCATAAAATGTAAACATGCATATACACACAAAATTAATGCAATTAGAATTTTAAAAACTAGTGGTTCGTGAAAACTTTGAGTTTCACATAGTTGATAAAAGCCTAATGTCCAAAATAAATAAGGAACTGACAAAAAACATTGGATGAGATCCACTTCATAATATATCCTCATGGTTTTTATTATTATATTAATGTTAATATACTAATGTGTATTATATGCTAATATATTAAAATATTTATTTAATCTATTATATACAATATATTTATATATTTAATTACCAGTTATTAATACATGTAGTAATACATTAATGTTAGTGTATGACTATGTAATATATTATTATTAATGTATTAATAGATTAAAACAATGTATCAACATGTTATTATCTTGATTTAATATATTAATATTTAGCAGTATATGAAATACTGTTGTATTACTATATAACAACAGTATATTAATATTGTTATAGTCATGTAATATATATCATTAAAATATACATAAACAGTGTTCAAAAGACAAAATGTAATCAGTAACCATAGGAAAAATGTTCCACATCATTAAAAAGAAAAGAAATGCAAATTAAACTACCCTCAGCTTTTACCTCACACATCAAATTGGCCAAGATTATGCAAGACAATAGTGAATTCTAGAGGGACTGGGGTAGATAGGTACAATAATATACTGATGCTATAAGCCATGAATTGATCCAAACTTTCTAATAAACAATCTGAAATTATGCAAAAAAGCCACTCAGTTGTTCACACCCCTTTGACTGAGGGATGCCATTAGTAGGTACATAGGCTAAAGATGTTAATAACAGGAAGAAATGTTCCACATATGCTAGAATATTCATATTACTTTCTTTTTTAGGTTTTTGCAAGGCAATAGAGTTAAGTGGCTTGCCCAAGGCCACACAGCTAGATGATTATTAAGTGTCCGAGGTCAAATTTGAACTCAGGTCCTCCTGACTCCAGGGCCAGTGCTCTATCCACTGTGCCACCTAGCTGCCCCTATATTACTTTTAATGTGGAAAAAAACTATAAACAAAATATGTTGATGATGATGATGACGATGATGATGATGATAAAACTAGAATGTATATAATAGCAGCATTTTAAGGTTCTCAGAGTGTTTTATCTATGTGAACTCATTTGATTCTTACAAATGTGATACTGCTTTCATTATCCTCATTTTACAAATAGGTAAGCTGAGGCAAAAAGAGGGTAAATGACTTTTCCAGTGTCACACAGCTGCCAATAAGTGATTGAGGCTAGATTCAAACCTATGTCTCACTGACTTCAAGTCTTGAGTCCTTTTCATTGTATCATCTGGCCACTCATTAATAGGGGAAAGTTAAACAAATTGTGGTATGTGAATGAAATGGATATATATAGTACCCCAAGGAACAACAAATATCAATCAGTCAATTAACAAGCCCTTATTAAGTGTCTGCCATGTACCAGGAACTGTCTCTGGTACTTGCAACATAAATAATGAAGGATAGAGAACAAGATGGAAAGACTTCTACAGATGCATGCAGAGTGTGGAGAGTGGAAGCAAGAAAATCTCTGTGTAATAATGGTAGAAAGGTAAATGTCACTAAAGGAGAGTAGGGTTCTGATCCAATGCAATGATCAGTGTGGGTTCCAGATAAACCAGGCTAGTTCTTAGTGCCTGGTACATCATTGTTTATTAAGAAAAAAATGTTCTTGATGGGTGAATTGATAGAAATTTCAACACCAATCTCTAAGTAGAAAAGTGGGAAACCATGGGTGCAATATACTCTATCCTCTATGACTTCTCTATCAACTGGTTTTGCTCAATTATTTTTGCTTTTAGTCATCCTTTTTTCTAGTTAAAAGGGTGATAAAAGAAACAAAATACATTTTTAGAAAACTTCAGAACAAACTGGCTGAGTAAATTGGGGGAGGGGGTCAAGTCCAAGGAGGAAAGAAGTATTAAAGGGCTTATGCATTGTTCTGTTTTATAACTTCAGCATATAGAGTGCTGGGGTGGTCAGTTCCCTTAGCTGATCAGAGCACACTTATCTTTGAGTCAATCTTTCTTTGACCCACCTGGACTTCGGCTTTCATTTCTGGTGAAAATTTTGTTCCATTTTTGTTTGCCTTGAGAGGCAGGTGATAAGGGAAGGAGCCCAAGGCTAGGATTCAATATAGAGAACATCAGCTTCCCAGGCAGCCCAGGAATTTGCTGTGTGACCTTAGGATAACTGCTTCCCCTCTTTGGGCCTCCAGAGCAGGTCAATGACTTGTTCTTGAGTGCTTCCCACGGGCCAAGTTGCCAAATGAGGGGACTGGAGCAGATGATCTTTAAATGTCCCTTCCAGCACAAACAGTCAATGCCTTCAATTACTCTTAGGAGTCATATTGGAGCCATGCTCAGCTACTGATGGAGACTCGGAGAGCAAACCCAATCTACACACGCTGCCCCAGCAGCGTTCAATAATGTGGGAAATCACACACAAATAGGGAG